>NW_027256882.1:295778328-295873370 GCF_029215685.1 Pituophis catenifer annectens | reverse complement strand
CATTGGATGTGTTGCTAAACCTCGTCCCCTCCAATCGGGACTCGAAGCAGGTGGTCATAAACACCAGGGGCCCAATGAAGAACCGAAGGGACCTTGGAGGTCTTCTAGTCCAACCCCCAGCTCGAGCAGGAGGCACTATTCCGTTTCAGACAAATGGTTGTCCAATTTCTTCTTAAAAACCTCCAGTGCTGGAGCACCCACAAGTTCTGTTCCACTGGTTAATTATTCTGTCAGGAAATTTCCCTCCCACCCTCTCATCTTCCTTCCTTCCTTCCTTCCTTCCTTCCTTCCTTCCTTCCTTCCTTCCTTCCTTCCTTCCTTCTTTCCTTCTTCTTCCCTCCCTCTCTCCTTCCTTTCCTTCCTCCCTTCCTTCCCTCCCTCCCTCTTTTCCCTCCTCCCTCCCTCCCCCTTCCCCCTCCTCCCTCCCTTCCTTCTTCCTCCCTCCCTCCTTCCTTTCCTTCCCCCTTCCTTCCCTCCCTCCCTCTTTTCCTTCCTCCCTCCCTCCTTTCCTTCCTTCCTTCCTTCTTTCCTTCCTCCCTCCCTCCCTTCTTTCCTTCATTCCTCCCTTCCTTCCCTCTCTCTTTCTTTTCCCTCTTCCCTCCCTCCCCCTTTCCTTTCTTCCTTCTTTCCTTCCTTCTTCCTCCCTCCTTTCCTTCCTGCCTTCCTTCCCTGCCTCCCTCCCTCTCTGTGTCAAAAAAGTTGGTAACCAACCACATTGGTAGTATTGAAGCTCCAGTCTTTTTTTACCTGCACGGCTGATATGCGATACACACCAGAGTGGGGGGGCTTTGATCCTCTGGTCATGGACCCTCCTCTTGGATTTTGACCCCCCCCACCCCATCTCCCTCCTTCCTTTCCCTTCGGGTGTGCAGGGAGCCTCCAGGCCTTCCATCTCCATCCTGCATTTTCCTTTGGTGCTTGGAGGAAGCGGGAGGGGCTGGGAGAGGGTCCCTGCCTCTGTGTTCTTTGAAGTGTGAATTGGTTGCGGGAAAGAGAATGGCTGGTGGACGCAGACAAGGGATCAATTAATTCGATATATGGGCTCCATATTTTACAGGCAATTAATTTTAACCAGTGGTTACAAATTCAATTATTGTTATTATCCTTCTCTTTTTTTGTTCCTGCCCTTTTCACGGAGTGGGTCTCTTGACAGTGTTGATATCCACGCAGACGCCACGGTGACCCCGGCAAAGGTATTAGCCGAGCGGAAGGAAATCCGCAAGCTGGTTTCAATTATATCTTGACAACTCCAGAGGGCCACAGTGGGAAAGCTGGTCCTTGCGCAGGAGTTGGCTCTGTCTTTCTGTGTGAGTCTGTGCCTACATCCCCGTGAATTGCTCTCACACAGAGAGCCTTCCTTTGGGGGGAAACTGCACTAAACCCAGGTCAGAGCCTGTTACAAGTAAATGCCCAACATTATGTTCCCATGGCAGGGCAAGGGTTAACTTCATCCACCTCACCTAGCCCTCCCCCCCCTCCTTCCCTGGACTCCGCCTCCCAAGTATATAAGTCTCTGCCCAGGAGTCCAGAGGCATTCCAGAGGTTCACCTGCAAGAGATAGGTAATATGTAAATAAATACCTTTGATTCTATTGGAGTTATTGGGCTGGAGCCTTGGAACACTTAACAGAGCCATCTTCTTCTTTAAATAAGGTAATAAGTCAAAAGCAAAGCTTGGGGCTTGGCTCTCTTGCAATTGGCACCCTGGCCTTGGGACACCCCAACGATGCAGGAAGACAGCGGGCTCTTCCGTGACACGGCCAACGCATGCTCTGCAATCCGAGCTGCTGGACTTTGTTCAACCCCACATTCAAGTGTTATGTGGTTGGCCAGCATGCAAACCATCTCTGTTTGTGAAATGTCTGCAAGAAAACAACCAAGGGAGCACCAAGGGCCCCACAGTCCTCTCCTCCTCCTCCTCCTCCTCCTCCTCCTCCTCCTCCTCCACCTCCTCTCCTCCTCCTCCTCCTCTTCTCTTTCCCCTCCCATCTCTCCCCTGTCCCCTCCTCCCCTCCTCCCCATACCCTACTCCCTTCTAACACTGTTGATCTTACCTAGTTGGGTCATAAAATGTCTATAACAGGGGTCGGCAACCTTAAACACTCAAAGAGCCACAAAGGTCCTAACCGGAAGCCCCCATTCAATTCTGGAGCCGATCAGAAGTCCGGTTTCCCCCATCACAGTCTCCTCCTAGCACGGCATCCTTTTTCCTCTGCCGACTGGAAATCGGTTCTCCGCCATAGAGTCTATTCCTAACACGGCATCCTTTTTCCTCTACCTGTCCTAACCGAAAGCCCTATCAGTTGTGGAGCCCATCCAGCAACAGGGAACCACAACAGAGGGATGAAAGAGGCCACATGCGGCTCCAGAGCTGCAGGTTGCTGACCCCTGGTCTATAAGAAAACAGCCATGCTCAGAGAGCACCAAGGACCCCACAATTGTCCTTCTCCTTCTTCTCCTCCTCCCCCTCTTCTCTACTCTACATACCTTACTCCCATCTAGCATTGATGATGTTACCAAATTGGATCATGAAATATCTGCAAGAAGGGCACCCAGCTCAGAGAGCATTAAGGATGCCACAATTCTCCTCCCACTCCTCCTCCATCCACCATCACTCCACATACCTAGTTGGATGCCTGCAAGAAAACCACCAAGTTCAGGGAGCACCAAGGATCCCAAATTATAGATGATGTATGCAATGAGACTACAACTCCCATCATTGCCAATCAGCAATGTCACTAGGCTATCGGGGCTCTGGAACATAGATCTGTGGGTTTTACCCATCTACCCATGATTCTGTGCCCTGTCTTTGAGCCATCTTTTAAAAGTTTATGTTATTGACTTTTAAGGATGAAATACTTTACAGAAATCAATGAACTGCCAGAGCAAGCAAACATTAAGGGAAATATTTTTCCTTTTGAAAGATCCTTTAAAAAGGTAAGTTATCTGAAGTGCTGGACATCCATATTAGAGAAATAACAAATGCCGCCAAGAATGTGGCTGGTGCCCCCTCTGGCCAAATAGGAAATAGCCAACAGTGCCACGAAACAAAGATGTCAATTATTGACTGACATCATTCAACATGTCTTTTCCCAGATGGTGCCTCCAAGGCAGGGGTGGGAAATATGGCCCCTTTATGACCTGGACTTCAACTCCAGAATTCCTGAGCTAGCAATCCCCGTATTTTGAACCTGCTCAAAACATCTGAACCCTTCGGCTTTCTGTGGATTTCTGGGAGTTGAAGTCAGAATCAGAATAGATCTGGAAGGAACCTTGGAGGTCTTCTAGTCCAGCCTCCTGCTCAAGCAGGAGATCCTATACCATTTCTGTCCAGTCTCTTCTTAAAAGCCTCCAGTGATGGAGCACCCACAACTCCTGAAGGCAACTTCTGTTCCACTGATTCATTGTCCTCCCTGTTAGGTAGTTTCTCCTCAATTCCAACAGTGAGGGCATGAACCAATGGCACAGTCCACTCAACTGAAAGTTATGATGGTCTTCTAGGGAGCTCATCATGATTTTGCTGGGATGACACAATCAAGACTAGCTACTTTTCTGAACAACCAAGTTTCTTTTTAAATTGGTGGTGGGGTCTTTTCCTAACTATTGGCTTGTGGCCTCTTTTGGATGGTGTGTCCCATCAGCTGCCAATCTTCAATTAATCCAGGAGTTCCCACATGTCCCATCTCACAACTTTCCTTGGCTGGTGATTCTTCTGTTTTTCTATTTTTCTGTTTTCATCAGAATAACAGGCTTGGAAAGACCTTGGAGGTGCCAGGGAATTTCTCAACACCAGGGAATTTCTCTTTAATTACAGGTTGCTCCTCTCCTTGGTTAGTTTCCATCCATTGCTTCCTGTTCTGCCTTCAGGGGCTTTGGAGAATAGGTTGACCCTCTCTTTTGTGGCAGCCACTCAAATATTGGAAGACTCTTGTCAAGTTAATCAGCTGTAATAATACCACTGTGTACCACACTAATGAGGCCACAATTGGAATACTGTGTCCATTTTTTTTTTTTAATTTGATTTATATGCCGCCCTTCTCCGGAGACTCAGGGCGGCTTACAGTGCGTTAAGCAATAGCCTTCATACTTTTGTATATTTATACAAAGTCAGCTTATTGCCCCCACAAACTGGGTCCTCATTTAACCTACCTTAGAAAGGATGGAAGGCTGAGTCAACCTTGAGCCTTGGAGAGATTCGAACCAGCAGTAAATTGCAGGCAGCTGTGTTAATAACAGGGTGCTTTAAACCACTGTAGTACCAAGGCTCATTTCTGGTCATCACAATTCAAAAAAGATGTTGGAAAGAGTGCAGAAAAAGAGCAACAAAGTTGATTTAGGGACTGGAGGCTAAATCATACAATGAACAATAAAGGAAGCTTGGTACAACTCCCCTTTCAAAGAGAAGATGATGGGGGAGATGATAACTGTTTTCCAGTACTTGAGGGGCTCCTTCAAAGAAGAGGGTCAACCTATTCTCTAAAGCACCTGAAGGCAGGACAAGAAGCAAAGGATGGAAACTGATCAAGGAGAGAAGCAACCTGTAACTAAGGAGGAATTTCCAAAGAGTGAGAACAATTAACCAGTGGAACTGTTTATCTCCAGAAGTTGTGGGTGCTTCATCACTGGAGGCTTTTAAGAAGAGACTGGACAGTGACTTGTCTGGAATGATATAGATCTCCTGCTTAGCAGGGAGTTGGAAGAGAAGACCTCCAAGGTCCCTTATGATTCTATGTTCCATGTTCTTTGCAAGCCAGGAAGACTATGGTCTTCAGAGTGTCCTCCTCCTCCTCCTCCTCCTCCTCCTCCTCCTCCTCCTCCTCCTCCTCCTCCTCCTCCTCCTCCTCCTCCTCCTCCTCCTCCTCCTCCTCATCTCTGTTTCTCTTGCAGGCTTCCTCCATCAGCCTCCTTCCTCCACATCTGTCAGCTGAAGAGGTTGGAAGCCCTTGTCATTGCTGCTTCTGAATCCAATCAGGCGCTTTCTCCGATCTAAACAGCTATCAGCCAGGGCCTTTAAGAAACGACGGGGAATATCAAGTGCCATTACCCCAGCCTTTGGGGAAGGAGAGACCCTAAATCTTGGAAACCTCTCTTTCGCAGCAGGGCCTGAAATGTCCTCATTTTGTGAAAGTCATGCTGGTGAGATGTTCTGCTGCTGTAGGCTGCCTTCCAAAGAAATCCTGAATTATGAGGCACTTAATAGCAGGAGATAAACAAGGATAGTCCAGGGGGATCAGAGTTTGTCGGTCAAGCTTGCGAATGTTATCTGCAGGAGTTTGCGGGGCATTTGCGATTTCTTTGGAAGTGGAAAAAGATTTGGACTGCATGCATTTTTCATTCAGCACCACATTCTCAAACCAAGAGGGCTCTGTGTTTGGAAGCTGACGAAGCTGAGACCCTAGAAGAGCAACAAAGATGATGCAATACAGAATACAAAACAACAGAGTTGGAAGGGACCTTGGAGATCTTCTAGTCCAACCCCCTGCTCAGACCCTATAACATTTATAGGAGACCCTATAACATTTAAGACAAATTTGTTGTTCAGTCTCATCTTGAAAACTACAGTGTTAGAACACCCACAACTTCTGGATGGAAATTGTTCCACTGATTAATTGTTTTAATTGTCAGGAAATTTCTCCTTAGTTCTAAATTGGTTCTCTCCTTGATTAGTCTCCATCCTTTTTTTTTTTTTCTTGTCCTGCCTTCTGGTGCTTTGGAAAATGGGTTGACTCCCTCTTCTTTGTGGCAGCCCCTCAAATATTGGAAAACTGCTTTCACGTCACCCCTGGTCCTTCTTTTCATTAAACTAGACATACCCAATTCCTGCAACCGTTCTTCATATGTTTTAGCCTCCAGTTCCCTCAGCATCTTTGCTGCACTTCCGTGCACTCTTTTTCAGAGTCTCAACATCTTTTTTGTGTTGTGGTGACCAAAACTGGATGCAATATTCCAAGTCTGGTCTTACCAAGGCACCATAAAGCAGTAGTCTCACTTCTCATGAGCTTGATTCTATCCCTCTGTTAAGGCAGCTGCAACATACTAAATAAAGGGTCTGGAGGCTAAATCATATGATGAATATTTGAAGGAACTAGGAATGTCTAGTCCAGTGTTTCTCAACCTTGGAAGCTTGAAGAGGGGTGGACTTCAACTCCCAGAATCCCCCAGCCAGCAGCACTGGCTGGGGGATTCTGGGAATTGAAGTCCACCCCTTTTCAAGCTACCAAGGTTGAGAAACACTGGACTAGTCTAACAAAGAGAAGGATTAAGGGAGATACAATAAATGTTTTCCAGTACCTGAGGAGTTGTCCCAGAGAAGAGGTGGTGGACCTATTCTCCGAAGAACTTGAGGGCAGGTCAAGAAGTAAGGGACAGAAGCTCATCCCATGGAAATTCAACCTTGAACTAAGGAGGAATTTCCTGATAGGGAGAACAATTAATCCACGAAACAGCTTGTTTCCTGGAGTTGTAGATGTTCCATCGCTGGAGGTTATGAAGAAACGATTGCACAATCATTTGTCTGGGATAGTGTAAGGAAGAAGACCTCCAAGGTCCCTTCCAGCCCTAGGAATCTATGATCTTCTGGATGTCTATGGAAATTGTCAGTCATCATGGTTGTCCCAAAGGTGCTTTTTCAAGAGACAACTTGGACTTTCTGTTTTTTCTTTGAAGACATTTCGCTTCTCATCCAAGACGCTTCTTCAGCTCAGAGCTCGGAGCTGAAGAAGGTTTTTGAATGAGAAGCGAAACGTCTTCAAAGAAAAACCAGACAGTCCAAGTTGTCTCTTGAAAAAGCACCTTTGGGATATGATCTTCTGGGCATTTAAGTGGGCATTTTTGAGGAATCACTTCTGCATGTTAATCATTAGCTGGAGAAGAAATGTACATGTTCATCGGTCCAGGAAGCAGGACACATTGATTGTTCTGGAGCATATTTTGTGCGCATCCATTTCCTGTAGGACAGTGTTTCTCAACCTTGGTAGCTTGAAGAGGGGTGGACTTCAACTCCCAGAATCCCCCAGCCAGCGCTGCTGGCTGGGGGATTCTGGGAGTTGAAGGCCACCCCTCTTCAAGCTACCAAGGTTGAGAAACACTGCCGTAGAAGGTGTGGAGCCACGCATGGCAATGACTGAAAGAATTCAGACCCATTTCAATCATGGCTTCTGAGTTAATTGATTAATTAAACATTCCAGTTAGCTGAGTTTGCACATTATGAGAAAATCCTAACCCAGGGATGAGCAAGTATGGCCCCTTTACGACCTCTGGATTTCCGACTCCCAGAATTCCTGAGCCAGCCAGGCTTACTCACCCTGCCCTAAACAAAGGCTTTATAAAGCTTGACCAAGCTTTAGAATGCAAAGATGTATAGTACGGTAGAACATTGTATCTGACGACATACATTTTCCAAACAACAAATTTCTAATAATTTACAACAATAAACTTTTGTTTTACTTTGAAATTCAAATATATCCAATCTCAGTTTCTGCCACGGGCAATTCGTGCATGTCTGAAGGTTCTTTGCAATTCCTATTTCTGAAAATCTGACATATTTTACATCCTTGCCTGTATCTTAGTGTTCACACTCAGCTAAAACCAACATCTTTAGCCTTTCTGTTACACAGTTCAACCTCTCCGTCACTGTTCACATTTGTTGTGGCTCCATTACCTAAGCCTGTGTCATTGGCAGGAGAGGACTCCGAGAGTGAAAGAGAGGAGTTGGCAAGGCCTCCCTCTCCAGGACTCTCCTCTCTGGCAATGCCTTCGGTGTCCGCCGAAGGGCAAGAGATAGGGCCAGGGCCAAGCACGTCCACGCAGCCACAGGTGGACAGTGATGAGAGTAATGAGTCTTGGCTGGATCCACGCCAGCGTCGCAGAGATAAGCGCGCGCAACAGAAGCAAAGGCGTGCCCGAGATTAGGCTGAGTCACTGGACCACACCCCACAGGGTATAAAAGGGAGCGTGGTGGCCAGTCAAGCCTTGTGACGAACAAAGCTGAATACTTCCACGCCATTCTGTATTGCCGGACTTTTGCTATAGACTTTGCTGGATTATCTCTGGACTTGATTGACTCTGTAATTATTGAGCTGTTTTTTTTGATGTACCAGAAGCGGGGAGAAGTTATCTCTCCTCTTCATAAGTAATAAACTCTTGGCAGGCAGCCACTAGGTTGTTGCCAAGTTCCGTTATCATAAGGAAAAGGATTTTGTCGGCTGGTTTGGTCTTTAACTCTTGAACGTCTGTTGGTGTGTGTGCGTGTGGGACGGGGACAGAACAACATTTTGTTTTTCAAGCTCTTACTTCTTAAACCCTTCAGGTACAATACAAGTAGTCCTTGACTTACAACAGTTCATTCAGTGACCATTCAAAGTTACAACGGCAGTGAAAAAAGTGACTGACGTCCATTTTTTCACACTGACGACCCCTGCAGCAGCCCCAGGGTCACGTGATTAAAATTCAGACGCTTGACAACTGGTTCATATTTATGACGGTTGCAATGTCCCGGGGGTCCCGTGAACCCGTTTTGTGATCTCCTGACAATCAAAGTCAAGGGTTCAAAGCCAGGCCCACTTAACAGCCGTGTTACTAACTTAACAAATGCAATGATTCACTTAACAAATGATTAATTTGGTAACACGGAGACCTGGTTGGGCCATGAGGGGGGAGTTCCCCTCGTGGAGATGTGCCCATCAGGCTTCCGTGCATTTCATCAGCCGAGAGCTCAGGGCAGGGGCGGGGGGGGTGGCGGTCATTTTAAAAGAGGGTCTTGATCCGAGGGAGACCACTGTACCTCAGATAGCCGGATGTGAGTCCCTTTTTGTGAAGTGGGGTCGTGGGGTGCAGATGGGTCTGTTGATCACGTACCTGGCTCCCTGCCACGTGGCAACGACCCTGCCCGAACTCCTCAATGTTATAGCCGAGGTGGCGGCTGATACCCCCAGACTTGTGGTCATGGGGGATTTCAACCTGCCATCCATCGGTGAGACATCTGAGGTAGCTCGGGAGTTCATGGCTTCCATGACGGCCATGGACCTGACCCAAGTAATTCACGGCCCTACTCATATGGGGGGACACACTCTGGACTTAGTTTTTATCTCTGGTCAGTTGTTGAGTGGCCTTGATATAGGGGATGTAGATATTGAACCCTTGTCATGGTCTGACCACTCGCTCCTTCGACTAGACTTTCTGACCGCCGTACCCCGTCGCAGGGAGGTGGAACCGACCAGGTGGTTCCGCCCCAGGCGCCTGATGGACCCTGATAGGTTCCAGATGGAGCTTGGGCCATTTCCTGAGACTCTAGCTCACGACTCGGCTGATGACCTGGTGGCCGCCTGGGATAGTGCGGCTGCCGGGGCTTTGGACCGGGTCGTGCCTTTGCGGCCTCTGACCCGGCACCGAACTCACTTAGCTCCTTGGTTCTCTGAGGAGCTGAGGGAGATGAAGCACCGGAAAAGACGCCTAGAGAGCGGTTGGAGGGCCAGTCGTTCCGAGTCTGACTTGACACTGGTAAGGTCTCATATTAAGACCTACCTAGTGGCGATAAAAGCGGCGAAATCTAGTTATTTTGCCGCTCTTATCGCGTCATCAGATAACCGCCCAGCCGCCCTGTTTAGGGTGACCCGCTCCCTCCTCCATCTGGGAGCGCGGGAGGACCCCTTGCAGGGCCGAGCTGAGGATTTTGTACAGTATCTGGATGATAAAATAACTCAGATTCGGGAAGACTTGGCCGCCGACTGGGTTAGTTCAGACGAGATGACTGAGGCAGGCCTTGAGAGTGTTATCTGGGAGGAGTTCGATCCTGTGGCTCCCGAGGACGTGGACAGGATCTTGGGGCGGATGAACGCAACCACATGTTTATTGGACCCGTGTCCCTCCTGGTTGGTGCTGGCTTCCCGGGAGGTTACGCGAGGCTGGCTCCAGGGGATTATTAACGCTTCTTTGAGTGAGGGTGTCCTGCCGCCTGCCTTGAAAGAGGCGGTGGTGAGGCCTCTCCTCAAGAAGCCATCCCTGGATCCGGCTGTTTTGGCTAACTATCGTCCAGTCTCCAACCTTCGCTTTATTGCGAAGGTTGTTGAGAGTGTGGTGGCGCGACAGCTTCCCCAGTACCTGGATGAAGCTGTCTATCTGGATCCGCTCCAGTCCGGCTTCAGACCTGGGTACAGCACGGAAACGGCATTGGTCGCGTTGGTGGATGATCTCTGGAGGGCCCGGGATAGGGGTTCTTCCTCTATCCTGGTCCTATTAGACCTCTCAGCGGCTTTTGATACCATCGACCATGGTATCATGTTGCGCCGGCTGGAGGGACTGGGAGTGGGGGGCACCGTTTTGCGGTGGTTCTCCTCCTATCTCTCCGACTGGTCGCAATCCGTGTTGACAGGGGGGCAGCGGTCGACCCCAAGGCGCCTTGTTTGTGGGGTGCCGCAAGGGTCGGTCCTCTCGCCCCTCCTGTTCAACATTTATGTGAAGCCGCTGGGTGAGATCATCCGTGGTTTTGGGGTGGAGTTCCATCAGTACGCTGATGATACTCAGCTGTACATTTCCACCCCAGACCATCCCAATGATGCCTTGGAAGTGATGTCCCAGTGCCTGGAGGCCGTGCGGGTCTGGATGGGGAGAAACAGGCTTCGACTCAACCCTTCCAAGACCGAGTGGCTGTGGCTGCCGGCGTCCCGGTATAGCCAGCTGACGCCATCGCTGGTTATTGGGGGTGAATCACTGGCCCCCACGGAAAGGGCCCGCAACTTGGGCATCCTCCTGGACACACGGCTGTCTTTAGAAGGGCATATGACGGCCGTGGCCAGGGGGGCTTTTTATCAGGTTCGCCTGATACGCCAGTTGCGCCCCTTTCTGGATTGGGACTCCCTACGCACAGTCACTCAAGCACTCGTCACCTCTCGTCTGGACTATTGTAACGCTCTCTACATGGGGCTCCCCTTGGGGTACACCCAGAGGCTCCAACTGGTGCAGAATGTGGCTGCGTGGGGGATTATGGGAGCGATGGGGCGCTCCCATGTGACTCCTCTCCTGCGCGAGCTGCATTGGCTTCCAGTGGACTTCCGGGTGCGCTTCAAAGTGTTGGTGATCACCTTTAAAGCGCTCCATGGCTTAGGGCCAGGGTACTTACGGGACCGCCTTCTGCCACCAATAGCCTCCCACCGGCCAGTTCGCTCCCACAGAGAGGGCCTCCTCAGGGTGCCGTCGGCCAGACAATGCTGGCTGGCGACCCCCAGGAGGAGAGCCTTCTCTGTGGTAGCACCTACCCTTTGGAACGATTTGCCCCTGGAGATACGAGTGATCTCCGACCTCCGGACTTTTCATCGGGCCCTAAAAACTCATCTCTTTCAGTTAGCCGGTCTCTCTTGATTTTATGATTTTATGGTTGATTTTAAATTTTGATATGGATTTTAAATTGACAAAATTTAAACTATGGGCCAAATTTAATTATTTTAAATTTATTTTTAATTGTACTTTAGGTATAAATGTTTTATTTTGGCTGTTCACCACCCTGAGTCTGAAAGGAGAAGGGCGGTATAGAAATTTGAATAATAAATAATAAATAATAAATAATAAACTCCACCGTCAAGCACAAGAAATCAGGAGCCAAGGCGGTTCAGATGAGTTGAATTTTATTGCATGTTAACGCTGTCTACAAGAATCTGAACTACTGATGGTCAAAGCAAACTGGCTGTAGATAAGAGTCAGAGGAATAAGAGGAAGAGTTCAAGGTGGGCTTCACTTAGATCTCCTCTGAGCCTGAAGGGACTCGAGACTGATGACGCGCTTGGTCCTTCCCTCTGGCTCAACCTAGTCATCTCCTACACCCACAGAAACCAATGCCCAAGTCATAGAACACAGACCATAGAATAATAGAGCCGGAAGGGACTTTAGAGGTCTTCTAGCCCTACCACCTGCTCAAGCAAGAGACCCTATACCATTTGAGATAAATGGTTGTCCAATCTCTTCTTAAAAGCCTCCAGTGATGGAGCACCCACAACTTCTGGAGGCAAGATGTTCCACTGGTTGATTGCTCAACTCAAGGGGAGGAACATGGAAAGGACCCATTTGCTTGATGGAAATGAGAAGTTTCTTAGGACTCCTGGAGCTGTATATCATCCACAGAACCATGCAGCCTTCTGCCACAAAATTCAAACAAGGATGGACCAGAGTAACAGAATAACAGAATGACAGAGTTGGAAGGGGCCTTGGAGGTCTTCTAGTCCAACCCCCTGCTCAGGCAGGAGACCTTACACCATTTCAGACAAAGGGCTGTCCAGTCTCTTCTTAAAAACTTCCAGTGAAGGATACTTACAGCAACATGAAATTTTTTTAGCCATAAACTCCAAAGAACATCGGAAAAGGTGCACAGTGGCCGCCTCCCTACCAGGCAATGCTTCTCACACTCTCTTTAATTTTGCACCTTCCCATGTGCACAATGTGCAAATCCAGATGTGCAGTGGCTGGCAGCGTCCCTGCCTTTCCACCTGCCATGCTCCTCGGCCAGAAGAAGGGGGCACGGCGGTCCAAGCAAGAGCAGCCGGTGACGACAAACAGGTGGATGCACGGCGCATGGAAGTATTTGTGCACCAAAAATAATCCCCAGCCGACAGTTAAAGTTTGGATTATTTACAGCCGCTGTAAGCCCACCAAGATCTACCTCTCGTCTGGACTATTGTAACGCTCTCTACATGGGGCTCCCCTTGGGGTACACCCGGAGGCTCCAACTGGTGCAGAGTGCGGCTGCGCGGGGGATTATGGGAGCGACGGGGCGCTCCCATGTGACTCCTCTCCTGCGCGAGCTGCATTGGCTTCCGGTGGACTTCCGGGTGCGCTTCAAGGTGTTGGTGATCACCTTTAAAGCGCTCCATGGCTTAGGGCCAGGGTACTTACGGGACCGCCTTCTGCCACCAATAGCCTCCCACCGGCCGGTTCGCTCCCACAGAGAGGGCCTCCTCAGGGTGCCGTCGGCCAGACAATGCCGGCTGACGACCCCCAGGAGGAGAGCCTTCTCTGTGGTGGCACCTACCCTATGGAACAATCTACCCCCAGAGATACGAGTGATCTCCGACCTTCGGACTTTTCGTCGGGCCCTAAAAACTCATTTTTTCCAGTTAGCCGGTCTGTCTTGATTTTAGGGTTAGTTTTTAAAATTTTAATATTGATTTTAATTGACAAGTTTTAAATTATGGGCCAAATTATAAATTATTTTAACTTTATTTTTAAACTGTGATGTTTTGTATAGATGTTTTTATCTTGGCTGTTCACCGCCCTGAGTCCGAAAGGAGAAGGGCGGTATAGAAATTTGAATAAATAAATAAATAAATAAATAAATAAATAAACAAATGTGGCAAGAAAGGTCGCAAAACGGGGCAAAAATTCACTTAACTGTCTCACTTAGCAACAGTAGTATTGCGCTCAATTGTGGTCGTAAGTCGAGGACTGCCTGTACTATCATTTTATCTTTTTTTTTTGAAAAAATAAACTTCCATATTTCTAAAAGGTAATTTTCATGAGTGGTACATTCTTCTCTGCAGTCCCAATATATTTTTTTTACAATCCTGGAGACACTTTCCCTTCCTTTCCAAAGCCACTCTGCTTAAACCGTCTTCTTTAATAAATGCCAAGGTCTTATCGTTTAATTAACATCTATAAATTCTTTGGAGTAATTAAGGCACCGTCATGTGCATGGCAACATCAGATGAATCCAAAGCAACCTTCACTTGATCGCCTAAAATTGCTGTAGGCGGGATCTCTGCCAGAACCCCTTCGTTTCCAGGCCCAGAAATGACTGGTTGGCTGATATTTTGGTAAAGCCACTCAATTTTTGTAGGGATGCAGGAGCATGATTTCTTAAGGATGGCTCTAATGTCACGGATCTGCAACACTGCACCTAAATCAGATGGACCAGCATCTACTGACACCCCCGATATTATTTTCACATCATGCAGGAGACAAGCAGGCAGAGTTGAGAGGTGGAGTTAAAGGAGTCATCAGCCTAGGATTGTTACATTCCCATAAATGGTCCAACTTCTTGATTCCTGTTGACTCTTATCTAGCGCCAATTTAGTGTGGAACTTTAGTTAACTAGATTCTTATGTATAGGCATGGACAATATATATCCTGAAATGCAAATTAAGTTATGGTCCTGTTGTGGCTCCATTACCTGAGCCTGTGTCATCGGCAGGAGAGGACTCCGAGAGTGAAGGAGAGCAGTTGGCAAGGCCTCCCTCTCCAGGACCCTCCTCTCTGGCAATGCCTTCGGTGTCCGCCGAAGGGCAAGAGATAGGGCCGGGGCCAAGCACGTCCACGCAGCCACAGGTGGACAGTGATGAGAGTAATGAATCTTGGCTGGATCCACGCCAGCGTCGCAGAGATAAGCGCGCGCAACAGAAGAAAAGGCGTGCCCGAGATTAGGCTGAGTCACTGGACCACACCCCACAGGATATAAAAGGGAGCGTGGTGGCCATTCAGACTCTGTGATGGACAAAACTAACTACTATCGAGTCACATTGCATCTTTGGAAACAACATTATCGGCCTTGGATTTATTTTTACGAACTGGACAATTCTTGACTGTGGGTATTTTGTTTATTGAGTAAAGTTCTTGGCAAGCAGCTACTGGATTGCTGCCAAGCTTCTTATCGGAAGAATTGGTTGTCTGCCAGTTTATTTAACCCCCGGCTGTCTGTTTGTGTGCGTGTGTGAGACGGGGACAGAACAGGTCCTGGTTCTTTGTGCCTGACACAGAGCTGGAAGAGACCTTGGAGGTCTTCTAAACTGGCCCCCTGCTCAAGCAGGAGAACTTATACCATTTTAAGTCTCTTCTTAAAAATCAGGTGATGGAGCGCTCACAGTTTCTGAAGGCATACTATTTGGATCAAGGCAGGTTTAACAGAGTAAACAAGATAACAGAGTTGGAAGGGGCATTCAAGGTCTTCTAGTCCAACTTCCTGGTCAGGCAGGAGTTCTTATACCACGTTGTGTCCTCTCCAGCAATTTGTAGTAGTGAGGCTGCCAGTAAATTCTCCCCCTTTTAATCTGCTCTTCTGCTAACCACTTACAGAGAGTGACTTATGACCAGTCCTCGCACTTACGCCCAATGCAGCATCTCTGTAGTCAGGTAATCAAAATTTGGGTGTTTGGCAACCAACTTTTATTTATGATGTGTGGGAAGCCCCCCCCCCAGAGAATGAAATAATTTTGGGAAATATTAAAAGAGGGAGAGTATTATATTTCCCCAAAGGAGAAATGGTGAAAACATGTTCTTAAAGGCAGAAAGCAGCCCCAGCCTTCCTGAATAGTAAAACAGCCTCCAGCAGATTCCTGAAGTCTTTACAGCTGGCGATTTTGTACCTATGAAGAAAGACTGGGCCAATCTATTCACAAACAAAACGCCTTCACCTCCAGCGATGAGATTAAAATTCAAATCCTTCCCCCACCCAGATTCTAAGGACGGGACAGGATCTTTTAGGACACAATAGGATTAACCTACCACCATTGAAATAGCAAGAGACACAAAAGCCCCTTCCTTGCACAATCCCCTAAGGCAGTGTTTCTCAAACTTGGTAGCTTGAAGATGGGTGGACTTCAACTCCCAGAATCCCCCAGCCAGGGAGTTGAGGTCCACCCATTTTCAAGCTTCCAAGGTTGAGAAACTCTGCCCTAGGGGCATTTCAGACATTGCAGAATCCCCAGCAGCATCCCAGAAACCTATAAAGATGCATCCACTCATTCATCCATTTTGTTAGCTGTCCCAGAACTGCTGTTGCTGGTACTGCTCATCAATAAACTTTCTTTCTTAAGCAGCCTCCATTTTATTCCTGGATTGGAACTGGATCTGCATTTTTCTTCCTACAGAGGCTGGCAACATTCCAGGATATCACGTGATCACCGTTTGAGATCTTCCCGGCTGGTTTCCGACAAGAAAAGTCACTGTTAAGATTTGCTTAACAACTGCACGATTCACTCAACAGCAGTTCCCTTAGCAACGGTGGGGAAAAAATGGGGTCAAAACAGGCATGAGTCATTTAATGACCACCTTGCTTAGTAGCAGGAATTCTGGTTCCAATTGTGGTTATAATTGCCTGTAATATCAATAAAGGAGAAGATTTGTAGCTCAGGCTCTAAATGAGCGGTCCTTGGTGCTCTCTGAGGTTGGTTTTCTTGCAGACGTTTCATGACCCACCTAGGGAACATCATCAGTGCTAGAAGGGAGTGGAGTTTATGGAGAGGAGGAGGAGGAGGAGGAGGAGGATGGTCTGTGGAGTCCTTGATGTCCTCTGAGTTTGGTGATTTTCTTGAAAATGTTTCATGATCCAACTAGGGAACATCATCAGTGCTAGAAGGGAGGAGGAAGAGTACTGTTGGGTCCTTGGTGTTCTCTGAGCTTGGGGTTTTCTTGCTGATGTTTCATGAGCCAACTAGGTTACATCATCAGTGCTAGAAGGGAAAGGGGTGTGTGAGGATGAAGAGGAGGAGGGTGACGACTTTGAGGTCCTTGGTGCTCTCTGAGCTTGGTGGCTTTCTTGCAGATGTTTCATGACCCAACTAGGGAACATCATCAGTCCTAGAAGGGAGGAGGAGGAGGAGGAGGAGAAGGTGGAGAAGGAGAAAGAGAAAGAGAAAGAGAAAGAGAAAGAGAAAGAGAAAGAGAAAGAGGAGAAACAGGAGGACTGTGGGGTCCCTGGTGCTCTCTGAGCTTAGTGGTTTCCTTGCAGATGTTTCATGATCCAACTAGGGAACATCATCAGTGCTAGAAGGGAGGAAGAGGAGGTGGAGGAGGAGGAGGAGAAAGAGGAGGAAGAGGACTGTGGGGTCCTTGGTGCTCTCTGGGCTTGGGGTTTCCTTGAGACATTCCATGACCCAACTAGGGAACATCATCAGTGCTGTTGGGTCATGAAAGATCTGCAAGAAAACAAGCAAGCTCAGAGAGCACCAAGGACCCCTCACTGTCTGTAATCCCACACTACCTGGAATATTGCATCCAGTTTTGGTCACCACAACGTAAAAAAAAGATGTTCAGACTGTGGAAAGAGTGCAGAGAAGAGCAGCAACGATGATTAAAGGCCTGGAGACTAAAACATACGGAGAACAGTTGCAGGAATTGGGTCTGGCCCCTTTGGAGAAAAGAAGGACTAGGGGTGACATGATAGCAGGATTCCACTATTTGGAGGGCTCCTATAAAGAAGAGGTGTGGGTGGGTGGGGTGTTCAACCTGTTCTGAAACAATGGTTGGAAAGTAACCAAGGAGAGTAATAATCTCTCCTAAGCAATTTCTCTTTAGGAGAAATTTCCTGACAGTTAGAACAATTACCACAATCAGTGAAACAACTTCCCTCCAGAAGTTGTTGATGCTCAATTACTGGAGGTTTTTAAAAAGAGAGTGGTCTGAAATCTGTATGAACTAGACTGGGTTGTTTCTCGGTGTCATATAATATATATGGGTATATGTATAATTTTGTATTTACTTATTTATTTTGCCATGTCTATGTAGTGTATACTGGAGGTGGTGACCCTTTGAGAGCTGCAGGCAATGGAAAGTCTGTAGAGATTCTCAGTCCTCCAGGTCATGGTTGTCCCAAAGGTTTGGGGGGGGGGGGTTTCCTGGACTTTCTTGTTCTGTCTTTGAAGATGTTTCGCTTCTCATCCAAGAAGCATCTTCAGCTGAACACCCTTGGAACGGTGTGGGAGTAGAAATGGGTTTCCAGAGAAAAAAATTGCAGACTACAGGAACCATTTGCACCACTCAGGTGACCCTGAGAACACGGAGAAACCTCCAAGTGGCCTCAACGACCCTCTAAAAGGATGCAAAAGACCAGCTGGCTGCAAGGGGTATCAATCCTTCCCTTCCTCACTATCCTGTCAGGGCTGAAGAAGCTTCTTGGATGAGAAGCAAAATGTCTTCAAAAAGAAAAACAAGAGTAAGGCCACACTTGGAATACTGCATCCGGTTTTGGTCGCCACGATATTAAAAAAAGATGTTGAGACTATGGAAAGAGTGCAGAGAAGAGCAACGAAGATGATTAGGGGACTGGAGGGTAAAACATTTAAAGAATGGTTGCTGGAATTGGGTATGTCTAGTTTAATGAGAAGAAGGATTGGTGAGGGGTGACATGATAGCAGTCTTCCAATATCTCAGGGGCTGCTACAAAGAAGAGCTAGTCTCCAAAGCACCTGAAGGCAGGACAAGAATCAATGGTTGGAAACTAATGAAGGAGAGAAGCAACTTAGAACTTAAGGAGAAATTTCCTGACAGTGAGAACAATTCATCAGTGGAACAGCTTGCCTCCAGAAGTTGTGAATGCTCCAACATTGGAAGTTTTTAAGAAGAGATTAGGCAACCATTTGTCTGAAGTGGTGTAGGGTTTCCTGTCTAAGAAGGGGGTTGGACTAGAAGACCTCCAAGGTCCCTTCCAACTTTGCTATTCTATTCTAGGAAAGTACAGATGCCTCCAGAAAAAAACATCACTTTTGGGACATGTATGCAATGGAATTTCATTTTAATGTATGCTAATTAGTGTACATTCAAAGTGACAATAGAGTTATTTTAAGTCTAGGTCTAAATTGGCATAGGGTTTGCTGCCTGAGCAGGGGTTGGAGTAGAAAACCTCCAAGGTCCCTTCCGACTCTTGTTATTCTGTTAAACATCTTCTAAGGCTCCCAAGGAACGTAGAAGGGAAAGGAAGGGAAAGCTCAGATCTGGGTAGGATGGAGGAGGACGTTCCAGGATGACTTCAAGGGCTCGAGAGCCATCTGCCTGCACACCCAACAGGCTCTTTTCATCTACTCATTTACACCAATTACAATTCACGTCTAAGAAGTGCAGCTCACCAGAACACCCACCGGGCACCCGGCTCACCTGCTTTATTTAAAAATCTTTTTGAATAATAAGAAAAAAAAAGGTTGGAAAAGGAAGCGGGTGGGCTGCATTGCATCTTGCATCCTAGTTATTTGTAGAAATGCTTCTCTGGGGACAGGAGGAGTCTTCTCCTGGCTGATGAGCATCGAGCAATTGGCCAAGGCCACCATGGCAACCCTTTGATACAAGGCAGAGTTTCTTAAACTTGGCAGCTTTAAGATGGGTGGACTTCAATTCCCAGAATTCCCCAGCCAGCCAGCATCAATCAATGCCCTTATCTCCAGAAGTAGCCAAGTATTGTGGAGCTGGCAGTGGAGTCGGACAGCGATGAGGCTGAGGAAGAGCATGGGCCAGTCCTAGAGTCTGGGGAAGGCCTGGACGAGGGCTCTGCATCGGAGGCAGAGCTGGGGCCAGGGCCATCTGGGAGTGAGGCGCGGACTCTGGAACCTCCAAATGTATGTGTCCCAATGTCTATGGAGGTTCTCAGTTATCCAGGTCATCTTGAAAAAGCACCTTTGGGACATATGTATCCCAGGATTATTTTGTACGATCCAATCTAGGTCGGTTACTGGGGGAACCAGAGTTTTAGTCTTCTGAGCATTCGAAATTGTGCTGGAGCCCATCTTCCGGGAGTTTCTCCCTCACCAGAATGTACAACACAGGTGAGAGAGAAGTTCCCTCCAGATGGGCTCCGGCACAAGTCCAAAAGCTTGGAAGACCAAACCTCTGGCCTCGGTGACCGACCCAGATTGGATCCTGCCGTCCTTATTCCATTCCAGGCAAGTGGCTGTCCAGTCTTTTCTTGAAAACCTCCAGTGATGGAACACCAGCGACTTCTGGAGGCAAGCAGTTCCACCGATTAATTGTTCTCACTATGAGGAAATTTCTCCTTAGTTCTAGGTTGGGTCTCTCTTTGATAAGCTTCCATCTTTACTTCTTGTCCTGCCCTCAAATGCTATGGAGAACAGGCTGAGCCCTCCTTCACTGTGACAGCCCTTCAAGTATTTGAAGATGTCCATCATATAAAGGAGGGAACTCCACAACCCATCTAAGCAGTATATTAGGGATGCCCTAAATGAGCTGTCAAAATCCAGGAGGCCCCTGGATGATATTAATGAGGCCATGGCTTCTGTCCTTCTCTGCTCTTGAAATGGTAGAGCAGGAAGTTGGACTAGAAGACCTCCAAGGTCCCTTCCAACTCTGTTCTTCTGTTGCTAGAGGGGATTCTCCATTATCCACGTCACGGATGTTCCAAAGGTGCTTTTTCAAGAGGCCACTGATCTTTCTTTCTTTTTCCTTGAAGACATTTCACTTCTCAGAATAACAGAATTGGATGGGACTTTGGAGGTCTTCTACTTCTCAAGCAGGAAACCGTATCCCATTCTGGACAAATGGTTGTCCGGTCTCTTCTTGAAAACTTCCAGTGTTGGAGCACCCACAACTTCTGGAGGCAACTGGTTAATCATTCTCACTGTCAGGAAATTTCTCCTCCAAGAAGCTTCTTCAGTTCTGGCTGAAGAAGAACCGAGGAAGCTTCTTGGATGAGAGGCGAAACGACTTCAAGGAATAACAAAGAAAGTCTCGTTGCCTCTTGAAAAAAACACTTTTGGGTTGCCAGAGGATGCTTGGGTGGTGAAAGCATCCTCTGGATGGTGCACCCTGAATAGCCACCAAAAATGACAGTTGAGTTTAGCTTTTAGATAAGCAGCTCATTTCAGATGCAGGAGGCTCAGAAACGGTCTCTGGGGCAAATTTTGAAAAACTGATTTGTATGGAGGAAGGTTCTCCACGCTGGATTGTTTCAGAGGTCATCCGATACGCTACGTGCGTCCACATGTCGAGGCAGGCGGGGCCCGGGTCTCTAGCTTGCAAGTTCTCCAGCAGATCTGCACCTTCTCCAAAGAAAACAAGGAAAGGAAAAAAAAAAAAACAGGGAATAGCAAGACACACTTCCCAGAAATTAAAAGTCACACGGCTTCCTGGAAGCCTTTCAACAGAAGCAGCATTTACACAGCGGAAGGGCCGTTAAAACAGAAATGCAGATGCTGCATATCCTCTTTGCCAGCATAGGAAAGAATAGCTGAACAAAAACATAGAACGTAGAATAATAGGGTGGGAAGGAATCCTGGAGGTCATCTAGCCCAACGTCCTGCTCTTGGCAGGAGATCCTATACGATTCCTGATTGTCTTTGGGGTTGGTGTGATGGATGCATCTGACCACAGAAAGAATAACAGAACAACAGAATAACAACGCTGGAAGAGACCTTGGAGGTCTTCTAGACCAACCCCCTGCCCAATCAAGAGATCCTATACCGTTTCAGACAAATGGTTGTCCAGTTTCTTCTTAAAAACTTCCACTGTTGGGGCACCCACAACTTCTGGAGGGAAGCCCTTCCACTGATTCATTTGTTAATCAATCGTTCCATTGGTTAGTTGTTCTCATTGTCAGGAAATTTATCCTTAGGTCTAGATTGCTTCTCTCTCCTTGATTAGTTTCCATCCATTGCTTCTTGTTCTGCCTTCTGGTGCTCTGGAGAATAGGCTGACCCCCCTCTTCTTGGGGGCAGCCCCTCGGAGATTTGAACACTGCTATCATATCACCTCTAGTCTTTCCTTTCACTAGACTAGACATACCCAATTCCCGCAACCGTTCTTTGTATGTTTTATCCCGCAGACCCTAACACATTAACACTCTAGCTAATGTGGGTGTGGGGTCTGGGTGAAGACGGGCATGTGGAAGTTTCCCCAGGGACAGGGGGAAAATGGTAAACATGGGTGGGAAGCAGTGATGGGGTTCAGCCAGTTCGCACCACTTCGGGAGAACCGGTTGTTAACTTTCTGAGCAGTTGTTGGAAGAAATCATTAGGGCAGAGAACCGGTTGTTAAATTATTTGAATCCCACCACTGGTGGGAAGGCCATGCTTAAGCAAATGAGTGCATTTTGGGGAAATGTTCAGAGTTGACAATTGCTGGGAAAAAAGAGAATGACTTGGGGAGGCAGGAGAGAAAGAGGTTGCCAAAGTACAGAGGTATTTCCAGGTAAGCAGCAGAAAAAAGGGGAAATGTAACTATTGAAGAGAACCTCTGTAGCTCAGGGTTGAAGTGTGGAGTCCTTGGTGCTTTCTGAACTTGGTGGTTTTATCTTGTGGACATTTCATGTCCCCACTAGGGAACATCATCAGTGCTGGAGGAGGAGGAGAGGACTATGGAGTTCTTGGTGCTCTCTGAACTTGGTTATTTTCTTGCAGACATTTCATGACCCAACTAAGTAACATCATCAGTGCTAGAAAGGAGTAAGGTTTGCAGGGAGGAGGAGGAGAGCAACTGTGGAGTCCTTGGTGCTCTCTGAACTTAGTTGTTTTCTTGCAGATGTTTCATGACCCAACTAGGTAACATCATCAGTGCTGTTGGGTCATGAAATGCCCGCAAGGAAAGAACCAAGCTTAGTCACCACCAAGGATCCCACAGGGTGAAATCTACTGCTGGAAGAAAGTTCTCGGTGTCCAGGCTTTGGTGAGAGAATTTGAGTCCACAGAATGAAGGCCAAAGAGAGAAGGCAGCTGTCAGGGAGACAGAAACAAATGGTATTTCTCCAGGAACCCTTCTAGAGGGAAAACAAGAGCCACAAAGAGCCTCTTTTGATAAGAACTGAACGTCTTGAACGTGTTTCTCAACCTTGACAATTCTAATATTTGTGGACTTCAACTCCCAGAATTCCCCAGTCAGCTGTGTCCATCCATCTTAGCAATAGCACTTAGACTTATATACCGCTTTACAGCCCTCTCTAAGCAGTTTACAGAGCCAGCCTCTTCCTCCACCCCCCAAACAATCTGGGTCCTCATTTTATCCACCTCAGAAGGATGGAAGGCTGAGTCAACCTGGAGCCTGGTGAGATTTGAACTGCTAAACTGCAGGCAGTCAGCAGAAGTAGCCTGCAGTCCTGCACTCTAACCACTGCGCCACCGAGGCTCATGGAGGCTTAGAGTTGCCATGGTTGAGTAACCATCTTGGTTAACATCAAACTGTGAACTCCAGGGATGTCCCAGGAGCCCCCATGGAAAAGCCTTTATACAGCCTGAATGAGGAAGGTTGAGATGAGTTCCACCCACGGATCTTGCTGCTGTTTTGGGTCTACAGCTCTGCCTTGAAAGATGATGATCAAAGATGGTTGTTTGGTCTCTGAGGGCTCATCAGATCTTTGATTGAAAGAATAAAAAGATAAAGCTGTGCCAGCAGGAAGCTAATTGGATTCTCTCAATCTTTTCCATTTAAGTGCTGATTGGAGATGGGGTGTGGGGGTGAGGCGTGGGGGGGGGGGTTCTGGCTGATATCCAGCCAGGCTGCTCCACCTTGGAAGTGAGATGCCCAGGGTGTCAGGAACATTTAGCAAATTATTGTGGTTGGGAATATCAGGATGCTGCATCCAGGTGTGTCCAACAGGTGAAGAAAAAATAGATAAGATAACCTGAAGGTGTAGCATCCTTGAGAAAGTGAAGGTCATAGTATCAGAATCATACAATCATTGAGCTGGAAGGGACCTTGGAGGTCTTCTAGTCCAACCCCTGCTCAGGCAGGAAACCCTACACCATTCCAGACAAATGTTGGCCAATCTCTTCTTAAAAGCCTCCATTGATGGAGAACCTACAACTTCTTGAGGCAAGTTATTCCGCTGACTAATTGTTCTCCTGGTCAAGAAATTCCTTGTTATTTCCAGATTGGATCTCCCTCTGAGGCTTCTTGGGAAGTTGGTAGGATTAGGAGGAGAAGATCCAACTGGTGAGGAGAATACTCAGGACTTGATTACTGCTTATGATTTAGAAAGCGCCACTGAACATAGTAGAAGAATAAGAACTAGACCATGATTTGGATTAATCAATCAATCAATCAATCAATCAATCAGAATATTGCTGGAAGGGACCTTGGAGTCAGGGGTGAAATCCAGCAGGTTCTGACAGGTTCTGGAGAACTGGTAGTGGAAATTTTGAGTAGTTTGGAGAACCGGCAAATACCACCTCTTGCTGGCCCCAGAGTGGGGAGGGAATGGAGATTTTGTAATATCCTTCCCCCAGGAGTGGGGAGGGAATGGTGATTTTGCATCCTTCTCCTGCCATGCCCACCAAGCCACGCCCACCAAGCCACACCATGCCCACCAAGCCACGCCCACCAAGCCACACCATGCCCACCAAGCCACGCCCACAGAACCAGTAGTAAAAAAAATTAAATTCCATCACTGCCTTGAAAGTGCTCAAGCAGGTGGCTCCATACAATTTGAGACATGTGGATGTCCAATCTCTTCTTAAAAACCTCCAGTGATGAAGCACCCACAACATCTGGTGGCAAGCTGTTCCATTGGTTAATTGTCCTCACTGTCAGGAATTTTCTCCTTAGTTCTAAGTTGTTTCTCTCCTTGATTAGTTTCCACCCATTGCTTCTTTTCCTGCCCTCAGGTGCTTTGGAGAATAGCTTGACTCCCTCTTCTTTGGGGCAGCCCCTGAGATATTGGAAGACTGCTATCATGTCCCTCCTAGTCCTTCTTTTCATTAAACATACCCAGTTCCTGCAACCGTTCTTCGTATGTTCTAGTCTCCGGGCCTTTAATCATCATAGTTGCTCTTCTCTGCACTTTTTCCAAAGTCTCAACACCTTTTTTGTGATGTGGTGACCACAACTGGATGCAGTATTCCAGGTGTGGCCTTACTAAAGATTTACAAAGCGGTAATAATACTTCATGGGATTTTGATTCTTTTTTTTTTAATAACGTGATTTTGATTCTATGCCTCCGTTTATGCAACCAAGAATTGAATTAGCTTATTTTGCTACTGCCGCACACAGCCAACTCCTGTTTAAGGGATTGTCCAGTCAGACTCCAAGGTCGGATTCACAGTTGCTGTTTTTGAGCCAGGTTTCACCTAATCTGTACCTGTACCTTTCGTTTTTCCTGCCCAGGTGTAAAATCTGGGATGCTTTGCAAAAGTGATTTGATTTCAGGATCCAGTACAGAGAACCGATGGTCTTTGGCCTGCCTAACCACTCATGGGAAGTATGGAAGTGTTTTTGGCCTAGAAAAGAGTTAACAGAGAAAAGGAATCAGAAAAACCACTTGGGCACAATTTACTCAGGATTTTCAAAGCTATTGGACAACTTCCTCCCCCAGAGACAAGAAAATAAATGCCTGAGGGCCAAAGGGGCAGCATCCTGTTATGGATCAAACCTGGAGAAACGAAGGGCGGGGGGTGGGGGGGATGAAGGAAGTGGAAGGATGAAGGTTTCAGCCAGCCAGGCTCTTTATCAACCTGTTGATGAATGGTGTGGAAAGCTGAGGAGGGCAGAAGAGGTGATGAAACCTCTTCCAGTAACGGAGAGTTATTTCCTTTGAAAATGGACTTGCGGAAAACAGAGAGGTAGGAGCTAGGAGGGATCGTGAGAAACACCAGAAGGCTTTAATCAAAAGTGAGGAAGAGGAGGGGAAGCGGAGGAGGTGAGGGAGATGTCAGGACAATAGGTGAGAGCTGGGAGGGAGACACCTCTGGGGTTTGGGCCAGGAGACTCTGGGACTGAGGCTGCCTGAGGTTTCACCTGGGAAGTCCGAGCAGAAAAAGATAGGAGAGGAGAGGAGAGGAGGAGGAATGGAATGGAATGGAATGGAATAGCAAGAGCACTTAGACCAAGGGTGAAATCTACTTACCTTCCCTACCGGTTCAGAAGTGTACACACCACACACACATGCCTCATGTGCAATTTTGGACCCTCTGCGCAAGCACAAAGCCTTCTGTGCATGCATAGAGGGTAGAAAACAGGTTACTTCCTGGTTAAAACCAGGAAGTAATGACATCTGGGTGGAGCCTCGCACTGCCACTGCTACTGGTTCTCTGAAACACCCGCTACCGCCGCTACCAGTTTGCCCGAACTGGTGTGAACCGGTAGCATTTCACCCCAACTTAGACTTATATACCGCTTTACAGTGCTTTACAGCCCTCTCTAAGCAGTTTACAGAATCGGCATGTGGTCCCCAACAATCAGGGTTCTCATTTTACTTACCTCGGAAGGATGGAAGGCTGAGTCAACCTTGAGCCTGGTGAGATTTGAACTGCCAAATTGCAGGCAGCCGGCAGTCAGTAGAAGTAGCCTGCAGTACTGCACTCTAACCACTGCGCCACTGTGGCAAATGGAATAGAATAGAATAGAATAGAATAGAATAGAATAGAATAGAATAGAATAGAATAGAATAGAATAGAATAGAATAGAATAGAATAGAATCAGAGAGTTGGAAGGAACCTTGGAGGTCTTCTAGTCCAACCCCACTGCCCAAGACAGGAGTCCTCGTTCCATCCTGGACAAATATTGTCCATTCTCTTCTTGTAAACCTCCAGGAATGAGCAACCACAACTTCTAGAAGCAAACCTTTCCACTGATTAATTGTTCTCACTGTCAGGAAATTCCTCCTCATTTCCAGGTTGGATCTCCCTCTGACCAGCTTCCACTCATTGCTTCTTCAGTCCAGCTCTCAGCTGAGGGCAGCTGTAAACACCACGGCTGCACAGCAAGAAATCCAGCAGGGCAAGTGGAAGAGTCCAGGAAGCAAGGGAGCATGGCAAGGAATCTGGAAATCCAGAAAGAATGCAAGGAATCCAGGAAAGTTCAAACACTGGCACTCAACACTCCATGAATTGAGTGTTTGTTCCCGACAAATGCCCCTCCCCACAGCATCTCCTTAAATCTCAGTCTCCAGGTGTGCCTTGTGAAGAGGGGTGGGGCTCTCTCTTCCCAAGTAGTCTGGTCAGTCTGTGCTGTTCTTGCCTTCTCTCCACTCTCTGTGTTCAAGGATCAGGAGGGGGTGGTCCTTGCTCATC
Source organism: Pituophis catenifer annectens (assembly GCF_029215685.1). NCBI lineage: Eukaryota > Metazoa > Chordata > Lepidosauria > Squamata > Colubridae > Pituophis > Pituophis catenifer. The sequence goes on along the minus strand of NW_027256882.1, from coordinate 295,846,675 downwards.
GCCTGAGCTCTGTCTCTCAGGTTCACTGCTTAGCTTCTCTTGGTCATCCTGTCCCCCTTCCTCCCTGCCTACAAGCTGTCCCAATCCTGAAAGGCCCTGGCCTGCCTGGCCCTGCTCCTCCCCATTTTCCTCCGAAGCCAACGAAGCCGCCCCCTCCATCTCTGTCAGCTCCAGTTCCAGCTCATCTTCAGGCTCCAGTGGGGGCATGACACAGGACAAAAAGTAATGTGTGGAAGCTCCTCAGAGGGGAAACTAAGTGAGAGCAATTAACTAATGGAACATCTCACTTCCAAGAGTTGTGGGTGCTCCATCACTGGAGGCTCTCAAGAAAACATTGGACAGCCCTGCATCTGGGATGGAGTCAGATCTCCTGGAGAGAGGGTTGGACTAGATTAGAAGATATCCATGGTCCCTCACAATCCTGTGATCCATGCAGCAGCCCAACCAGGTCCTAACAAGATGCTTGAAGTCACTGAGAAGGCAGCTGTTCCAGCCAGGCCTTGCATCTCCTCCACCCCCTTGGCCCCGTGTCTGTCATCCTTAACAAAACTCATGACTGCTGAGCATTGTTTGTACAAATCTGCTGAGCCAGAGGTCAGCCAGGAAGGGACAGGCCTGCTTGCTCTACAAAGAGAGGGGAAGAAAGGACTCCAAACTCACAGCGATGAGCTTTCAGGACACTGGTGTTGATGTGTTCTTCAGCTCATGCTGGGCTTGGTATTTTGGGGGTCAAGAATCTCCCCCTTTGTCTGGGGCTTCCCCACCTTTGCATTCCATTCACACAAAAGACCCCGTGTGGGTCTTGACGAACTTGTCATCATGAGTTTCACAGTGCTCTCTAATATCCCAGGGGCTTTCATAGAAGGATAAAGGAATGTCCGAAAGTCCTCTTTGGTTTTGTGGGAGATAGCCTCAACCGCAGGCGTGATTTTCCCACCCCCACCTTTTCCCACCCCAGCTGGCACAATGTCCTTCAGGGTTTTTGCCCCTTCCTTCCCATGCTTAGGCCTCTGTCTGAACAGAGAGAAGGCCTGGCTGTGAGGAATGGAGGTTGAAAGATGACTTGGCCTGCCCTTGTCCTCAGGAGAAGTCCATGGGGGAAGTTCAAAGCCTGGTTCTGATGTGACCTTTGGAGAGAGAATGGTGAATAGAAAGTGCTGTAAACAATAATCTAGAGGAGTAGATGTTGGGAATGCAGATCTTCTCAGCTCTGGAGGACCAACCTGTTGTGGTTCCATTACCTGAGCCTGTGTCATCGGCAGGAGAGGACTCCGAGAGTGAAGGAGAGGAGTTGGCAAGGCCTCCCTCTCCAGGACCCTCCTCTCTGGCAATGCCTTCGGTGTCTGCCGAAGGGCAAGAGATAGGGCCAGGGCCAAGCATGTCCACGCAGCCACAGGTGGACAGTGATGTGGGTAATGAGTCTTGGCTGGTTCCACACCAGCGTCCCAGAGATAAGCACGCGCAACAGAAGAAAAGGCGTGCCAGAGATTAAGCTGAGTCACTGGACCACACCCCACAGGGTATAAAAGGGGGTGAAGTGGCCATTCAGACTCTGTGACGGATAAAACTAGAAATAATCCATGATCTCTGCGTTACTGGACTTCTGCCTGCCTTGTCGGACTGCATTTGGACTAATCCTTGTATTGTTGAAACTCTGCCTGCTTTATCGGAATGCTTGCAGTCTAATCTTTGTTTTGTGTGAGTAAAGTCTGAATTGGCAGCTAGCCACTGGGTTGCTGCCAGCTTTATCTTCAAAGATTTTGTCGTGTGGCTTGTTAACTCCGGGCCGTCCGTGGGGGTGCGTGTGTGGGATGGGGACAGAACACAACCATGGTGAGTGTGCCTAATTCTATCCCATGTTGGATTAAAAGTAATACTGATAGAAGGGAAGGTTTGTAGCAGTGGTGGGTTGTTACAAATGGGCGAACCGGTAGCAGTGATGGCAGGAGGCTCCGCCCACCCACCCAGAGGTCATCCACTATGCTTTGCGCATGCACAGAAGCTTCTGCACATGAGCAAACCAGTAGCAAAGGTAAGTGAGATCCACCACTGGTCTGTAGCTCAAGGTTGAAATTGGTGCTCTCCGAGCCTGGTGGTTTTCTTGCAGACATTTCATGACCCAGCTAGGTAACATCATCAGTGCTAGAAAGGAGAGAGTTTACAGTGAGGAGGAGGAGGAGGACTGTGGGGTCCTTGGGGTTCTCTTAACTGTGGTTGTTTTCTTGCAGACGTTTCATGACCTAACCAGCTAACATCATCAGTCCTAGAAGGGAACAGGGTTTGCTCTCTGTTTATGTACAACTGACTTGCTCCATCAATGTTGATGGGAAGTTTTGTTATCTTTTTGATAGTTCAAGTACCAAATACCGAGAACTGCCTAGAAGGTAACAACAGCCCTATTATTTTACGTTCTCTGTTCTCTCTTGTCGTCGTGGCTTTTTATCAGTTGTGCAAAGCTCAAACTCCGCTTGCGGTTATGATGAGGATAATGGCTTCAACATTTTCCGAATCTAGCCGTTTGGTTGGCTTACGGTTCAGTGCATCGTGTCTTGTACAAACTCAAATATTTCTCAGTAGCTCAGATGAGACTCCATTAATTTTATTCAGCGCATTCGTTCGGCTGCGTCTTTTAAACAACGTGACTCTGGTTAGCATGCGAAAACCTGAAGAACACAAATGCAAACAGCACAGAGCATTAAAACCGACTCTAAAGCTAAAGGATGACTTCTTAATTGGCGGCCCTGTTCATGCCGACCCAGGAAAAGCTCCAGGTCTTGACTGCTTTTCTAACAGCCTGCAGGGGTGGGACCAACCCTGTACGCAGAAAGTTGTGTCGAGGCAGCTGCAGAATATTAATCAACTCCGTGCAAAAGAGACATTTTTTCCTTCCTTTAAAAAAAACAACAACAGTGAATGGCCATTTGTGCTATTTATGTCGCTTGGACCTCACTGTTACTAATTTGTGTCTTCCCCTGAAAACACACAAACCCACACAGACACACAGACACACACACACATCATGAATCTATACCCATTTGGGGGTCGGATGATTCTTAACTCCCCCCAAAATTTTTAAATCTGCATAAATATTAAGGTTCCCTCCCAAAATTCTTGATTTGTTGAGAGAAAAGTTTAGCTTTAATGAGGTTTTGTGCCAACCCCAGAACCATTTTTGAGGTCAACAGCTCTGAATTTCTATTTAAAAAAAAAAAAAAAAGATTTAGTTGCTGAATAGCTTAATCTGGCGAACCAAGTAATTACAAATGTTGGCAGGATCCCTAACTTCATGAGGAGGATAAGTTCTTAGGAGACCTTCTGTGCGGTTAAGAACATCCCTCTGGAATAAGTCAAGAGAACGTAGAATAAGAGGGTTGGAAGGTCCTTGGAGGTCATCTAGTCCAACCCCCCTGACAGGAGATTCTATACAATTCTGGTGCAAACCACAGAACCATTTCTGAGGTCAACAGCTCTGGAATATTTCTTTTTTAAAGCTTTAATTGCTGAATAGTTTAATCTGGCGAACTAAGTCATTACAAATTTTGGCAGGATCCCTCGCTGCATGTGGCACGTGAGGATAGGGTCTTAGGAGACCTTCTGGAGTGAGCCAAGAGAATATCATAGAATAAGAAGGTTGGAAGGGACCTTGGAGGTCTTCTAGTCCACCCCCCTGGCAGGAGATCCTATACCAGTGATGCTTAACCTTTTTGGTGCCGAGTGCAAATGCACGTGCCCCAATCACCACAATGCAATGTAAGTGCCTCCTGCGCACGCGTGCTTATTCCCCGTGCATGCGCCCCCAATCCCCCGCCCCCCATTTTGGCTTCCAGATTGGTTCTCCTGCATTTTTGCCTCCTGTGCCTTCCCTGATCTTCTCAGTTTCTCCCCCCCAGCGTGCCCTAGCTTTCTCCTGCATTCCTGCCACAGAGAGGCACCTGCAGAAGGTGGAACCTGCAGAGATCGGGGAAGGCACAGGCGGCAAAAATGCAGGAGAAAGCTAGTGCGTGCTGGGGGGGAATAACTGCGGAGATCGGGGAATGCGCAGCAGAGACCCAAAGACCAGCTGGCCAGCGGGAGGCACACGCATGCACGGTTGAGCTGGGCTGGGCGATGGCTGGCGTGCCCAGAGAGGGCTTTGCGTGCCACCTGTGGCACACATGCCATAGGTTCACCATCACGGTCCTATACCATTTCAGACTTACTTTGGTCTTGATGAGATGGAGATCTGTGATCATAGAAATGGAAATTTTGGACTGCGGTCCAAATTTTGGATTGTGGTCATAAGTCGAGGTCTACCTGTAATGCCATTGCACCTGTTTTTGAGGCAGGTGCAATGGGTCCCCTGCCTAATGTACACCTGAGTCCCCTGCAGAGCCAAAGGTGGGCATGGCATCAAGGAGCCCACAGTTGTGCCCATTGCACAGGGAGCACGGTTGGCACAAACACAACACAAACACAACTGCTGCAGCTGGGGAAGGCGGGCCGAGGACCGTGTGTACATGAAGAGCTGATTTCCCCATGGATGTTGCGGGTCATTTGTGCGCTGACCAAACACAGCAGTGGGACAGATGGCAGATGTCAGGAAGTTGGCCGCTGTGAGGGAGCCCTGGCCAAGGGCCAAAGAGATGGCAGAGCAATTCCCTACTTTATGTCAACTCTGAGGCGAACCTGGCTGAAGCCCTCTTGGGCTGCCTCACAGTTGCCACGAAGCCTTAGAGGGGGAAGGGAGTGGGGAAGTAGATAGCCTGGCTAGCAGTCAAAACAAAAAGTTTTCTTGTGGGAACCAAGGTCATCGTAACAGGTGGCTGTTGAAGGAGGAGAGAAGCTTGCCAGCTATATTCATTGGACAATGTGACCGGGGACAACTGGGAGGGGGGATTTTTACTCTTTTTAATGAGGTGAAAACTGCAGGAAATGTTAGAATTGGTTTTCACCGGCTGTGCCGACACAATGAGTCCAATAAATATGTTCTTTGAGGAATCTACCTGCCTTGGAGTTCTGCTTTCAATGGGCGCGTTATTCGGAACGCCAATACTTTAGGCAAGAGGGAAGAACCGAATTGCTGAAGATTTAGGAGAATGTTCAGGAAATTGTGCCCTTGTTTTGCAAAGGGGGCAACTATTATTCTTGAAACATATTTATCAGTATTCAACTGGGGGGGGGGGGCGTGTTGGGCAATTTATGGGCATGTTTGTTATTTTGTTTTTTGTTGCTGGTGGTGTTGCTTTCCTTTTTTTCTTTTCTTTTTGGATTTGGAATTTCAGCTTTCAAAATAAAATTTTAAAAAAAGTTATTTAAAAAAAAAAGATTTAGGGAAATGGGGAAAAATCAGGGCCACTTCCAGGAGGACAGAAAAAGGTTGCCGCCACCTCTGATGGACTGAGGCTGTTGAGACACTCATAAAAAGATAAATCATGCAACTTCATTGTTTTCTGCCTAGAATACAAGAATCTCCCTAGATGGCTTACCTTCCTCTTGGAAGCCCCAGGTAAGGTTTCCTCCTTCTCTCCTTTATTCCTTTCCTTCCTTCTTTCCCTCTTTCTTACTTTTATCTCTTTCCCCTCTTCCTTCCTTCCTTCCTTCCTTCCTTCCTTCCTTCCTTCCTTCCTTCCTTCCTTCTTTTCCCCTTGCTTCCACTCCTCTCCTTCCTCTCTCTTCTTCTCCCTTCTTCTCCCTCCCCCCACTTCCCTTCCCTTCCCCTCTCCTTCTCTTCTCTTCTCTTCTCTTCTCTTCTCTTCTCTTCTCTTCTCTTCCCTTCTCTTCTCTTCTCTTCTCTTCTCTTCTCTTCTCTTCTCTTCTCTTCTCTTCTCTTCTCTTCTCTTCCTTCTTTCCTCTTTTCCCCCTTGCTTCCTCTCCTCTCTTCCTCTCTCCTCTTCTCCCCTCCCCTCCCTTCCCCTCTTCCCCTCTTCTTCTCTCTTCTTCTCCTCTCCTCCTTCCGCTTCCCCTACCCTCCCTTTCTCCCTCCCTCCTCCCTCCTCCTCCTCTCCTTTGTTCTTTATCTCCTTCCTCCCTTTCATTCATCTCCTTCCTTCCTTCCTTCCTTCCTTCCTTCCTTCCTTCCTTCCTTCCTTCCTTCTTTCCCATCTCACTAGTTGCAGCAAGCTCTGGGCAGCTAACAAAATGATAAAAACATAATACAAGGCAGTGAAGCTCAAGAGGATTTAAATAGGAAGCTAAAAACCAAACCAGGGGATAGGAACTTTTTGCCACCCCCCCCCCAGCATAGAGTGCCCCCATTTCGCCCCCAGGCCAGCTGGCAGAGCCAGTTTTTTCAGAAGGCCAAGCAGATGGGGCCACCTTTGCCTGGACTTTTACCAGCCCCACCTGGCCAAAGCAGCTTCCATGCTGGCCAATCTGCAGACCTTGGGTGATGAATTGCACCAGGGATGAATGAACTGACTTCTCTGATTAGAGAGGAGACATTATACACATTAGTTATTGACTGCAAACCTCTTATGGACTTTTTGCATAAACACGAAGAAAATGAAGTGGTGATTTATGGCTCGGATGATTGAACAGGAGAGATTATAGGAAGAAGAGCAAAACGATGCAAATTTAGAGAGAGGTTAAAATATAATCCTACTTCTAACTGCTGGGAAAAATATCGGAAGCCACTAATTTGTATTGGTTTTAGGTTAGATTAGACTGAGTCCGAGGTCCCATCCAGACCCTATCTAGAGCCAATGCTACGCAGATTTTGGAGGTCAGCCAAGGCCAGCTGGATCCTGGAGAGGGTGGAAGGGACTTGGGCCAAATGGCAACCACCAGGTGAGATGATGACTCAAGAAGACGTTGATGAAAATATAATAAAAAAAATATTAGATTGTGCGGAAATGGATAGGTTAACCCTAAAGATAAAGGATAGAGAAGACACAGAATATTTTTGAATGTGGGATTTGTTTTATCAATGGTTAGATCATAAAGGTAGAAATTAGAAGCTGGAAGAATACTATTATATATACAGGAGGAGTTCATTTATTCATTTATTAAATTTGTTCACCATCATCTCACTGCAAGCTGACTCTGGACCTCCAAGGTCCCTTCCGACTCGGTTAATTCTGATATTCTACATGCCTCCGAGATGTTGCTTGCATTCTTGCCAGGATATGGAAGGATGAGACATCTGTAGACATCCAGGTGAAGGCTTAGAAAAGACTATTCAAAGTCAATAAATCAAGGAGGCAGCCCCGAAGCATCTCTAGAGGTGGCTTTAGTAGGACAGGAGTGCCTGAGCTGTGGTAGAAAGGTGGTATCAGGTTAATGTTAAGAGATGCAAAAGCACTTTGACAAGAGCAACAGAGATGATGAGGGGACTAGAGGCTAAAACAAGAACATGAAGAACCGTTGCAGAAACTGGGCATGGCTGGTCTAGTGAAGAGAAGGACCAGGGGAGACAGGATAGCAGTCTTCCAATATTTGAGGGGCTGCTACAGAGAGGAGGGGGGTCAAGCTGTTTTCCAAAGCACCCGAAGGCCAGACAAGGAATAATGGATGGAAACTGAACAAGGAGAGATTCAACCTGGAAATAAGGAGGAATTTCCTGACAAGGAGAACAATCAACCCATGGAACAGGAGTTGCCTTCCGAAGTTGTGGGAGCTTCATCCCTGGAAGCTTTCAAGAAGAGACTGGACACTAGACTGGAGACTAAAACATATGAAGAACGTTTGCAGGAACTGGGCACGGCTAGTCTAGTGAAGAGGAAGACCAGGGCAGACATGAGAGCAGCCTTCCAATATCTCAGGGGTTGCCCCAGAGAGGAGGGGGTCAAGCTGTTTTCCAAAGCCCCTGAAGGCAGGACAAGGAACAATGGATGGAAACTGACCAAGGAGAGATTCAACCTAGAAATAAGGAGAAATTTCCTGACAGTGAGAACAATCAACCCATGGAACAGAAGTTGCCTTCAGAAGTTGTGGGAGCTTCATCCCTGGAGGCTTTCAAGAAGAGACTGGACTGCCATCTGTCAGAAATGGTGTAGGGCTTCCTGTTTGGGCAGGGGGTTGGACTAGATGACCTCCAAGGTCCTTTCCAACTCTTATTCTGTTAAGAGAACCAATGACTCTGAGGCTGGATGTTCTTGTGCTGAAGAGATCTCCAAAGGCAACTTGGAAAGCCAACTTTGGTTGGGATCCGTTCTTTTTGAATTCTGCCTCAAAACGGAGGAGGTGACTGTCAGGTCATTTCATTGTCCAGGACTCTGTGCCATCCTGATGTTCTCCAGATGTGTTGGAGCTCCATCCCCAGACTTCCCAGTCAGAATCTTAAATCTGCCAATAAAAGAGAATATTTGTAGCCAAGGGTTGAAATGAGGGGTCCTTGGAGCTCTCTGAGTTTGGTGGTTTTCTTGCAGAGGTGTCATGACCCAACTAGGTAACATCATCAGTGCTAGTAAGAGGTGGGGTTTGCTTTCAGTTTATGTTCTAGTGACTTGCTCTGTGAGTGTTGGTGGGGACGGTCTTGGAGGTACTTTGGTTGGGCTGTTTGCTCTTGGCTTGTTTGGCAGTTGTTGACAAGCCAACGGTAAACAGCCTAATCAAGGAACCACCAAGAACACTCCCATCAACACTGACAGGGCAAGCCACTAGACTCGAATATAAACTGAGAGCAAATCCCACTCCTTACTAGCACTGATGATGGTCCCTAGCTGGGTCATGAAATGTCTGCAAGAAAACCACCAAGCCCAGAGAGCACTAAGGATCTTATCCTCCTCCACGTCCTCCTCCTCCTCCTCCTCCTCCTCCTCCTCCTCCTCCTCCTCCTCCTCCTCCTCCTCCTCCTCCTCCTCCTCCTCCTCCTCCTCCTCCTCCCTTGTAGCACTGATGATGTTCCCTAGTTGGGTTATAAAATGTCTGCAAGAAAACCACCAAGCTCAGAGCCCCAAGGGCCCCTTTTAAATCTGCAGAATTCAGGATTCATCTCAGCTGTTTGAGGCTGCCAAAAGAGGTCCATCAACTCCAAAAGAGCTAAGTCTCTGCCTTGGGCTTAAAAGATCCACGATGGTCTGAATAAAGGATCCTTTTGATCCCTCTGGGAACAGATCAGGCATTCATGGAATTCAGCAGGTCTCAAGCTCCTGTTCTTACCTTCTTCTTGGGAAACACATCTGGGTCCTACCAGATACAAGACCTGGAGTTCATCATAAAAAAGAGCTTGGTCTCCAGCCAGCTGGATTCTCCAGCGTTGTCCAAGTCCAAAATGAGACCACAACGATCTCTTTAGGCCAACATCCTAGCTTTCCCAAGGATTTTCACAGAAACAAAGCATTGGGCAAACTAGAAGACACCAACAGAAGGAAAACTCATTGCTTCCTATTTGTTGGTAAGGTGGCACTCTGCCTCTGCTCAGAGGCTACATCTTCTTCAGAATTACCCGTTCTCCAAATATTCATCCAGGTGACATTCAGGGTGACGGCTCTTTTGAGATCTCTCTTTCTCTCTCTCCCCGCCTGCATGTGAATGAATTTGGAAAATGAATATAGATCTGTTTTAATGGAGAACATTAAGGGAGGCATTAAAATTCAGGGACTATTGTCTGAACCGGGCCTTTTTTCATTACTTTGTGCTATTGTTAGGAACAGTTGAATAATGCTTTGTTCATGCAGATCTTGCTTTCCATTTGACAAGAGGGGGAGGGGGCTAGGAGGGAAAGCCACCTCTTCCTCAAGCCCCAGGAGTGAGATCACGTAACAGAATGATAGAGCAACAGTGTGCAAAGGGATCTTGGAAGTCGTCTAGTCCAACCTCAAGCAGGAGATTCTACCATTTCAGACAAATGGCTCATTCTACTGATTAACAGAATCACAGAGCTGGAAGGGACCTTGGAGGTCTTCTAGTCCAACCCCCTGCTCGTGCAGGAGATCCTATATACTTTAGACAAATGGTTGTCTAATCTCTTCTTTAAAACTTCCAATCTTGGAGCATTCACAACTTGTGCAGGGAAGCTGTTCCACTGATTAATTGCCCTCATTGTCAGAAAATTTCTCCTTAGATCTAGGTTGCTTCTCTCCTTGATTAGTTTTCATCCTCCAAGGTCCCTTCCAAGTCTGTAATTCTGTTATTCTGTTACATCTCCCTCCTAATGGCTTCTGGTGAACTGAAAAAGAGCCAGCCCTTATAATGGCACTACTATAAGGTGTTTTTAGGGAAACGAACCTGATTGCATTTACTGTGGTGTCTCATCCACTTACGAAGTGCTTTAGGAGAATTTCCAGAATTCTCCTCCACCACCACCTCCTCCTCCTCCTCCTCCTCCTCCTCCTCCTCCTCTCCACAAACCCTCCTCTACCTTCTAGCATTGATAGCATTCATTGCCTAGTTAGGTAATGAAACATCTACAAGAAAACCACCAAGCTCAGAGAGCATCCAGGACCCTACAGTTTTCCTCCTCCCCATGGCAGAGTAAGGGTTAACCCCATTCACACACCTAGCCCTTCCCCTGATCCCTCCTTACCTTAGCTCTGCCTCCCAGGTATATAAAGTGTGGTCCAGGGATCCAGATCCACTTCCAGACGTTCACCTGTAATAGAAATAACTGATTAATAAAGAACTCTGATTCAAGAACATTTCGTGTTGGAGTTATTGGGTAAGATCCTTGGAAACACGCCACACCCTCCCCCTCTTCCTCCCCCCTTCCTCTCCCTTCTAGCATTGATGATGTTAGCTAGTTAGGTAATGAAACGTCTGCAAGAAACACCAAGCTCAGAGAGCACCCTGGACCCCACACTTCACCCCTGGGCTAGAAATATCTTCTGTCCTTCTTTCTTCTGGCCCTGCAAGATCAGCCGAAATTGTTGGATGAAAACTTGCTACCATTTTATGAGAGGACTCCACAGTTTGAACTTGCCCTGGAAGTGAGTTTCCGTGGGTGGCTTTGATTCCCCCACCTCCCACCCACAGCCTATAAACCAATAGTGGAATTCAATTTTTTTTACTACCGGTTCTGTGGGCGTGGCTTGGTGGGCGTGGCAGGAGAAGGATACTGCAAAATCCCCATTCCCTCCCCACTCCTGGGGGCAGCCAGAGGTGGTATTTGCCGGTTCTCCGAACTACTCAAACTTTCTGCTACCGGTTCTCCAGAACCTGTCAGAACCTGCTGGATTTCACCCCTGCTATAAACCCAAATTAGTGTGAATTCTTCCCTGGATCTCCTCCACTCTGAAGCTTCCTGCGTTTCTTCTTTTCCCTCCCTTTCAAAGAGTTGAATTGAAGGCTATAATCTCCTTTGGGCCAGGAGCTGCCCTGGGCTGCTTTTTAATCATCAACAATATGTCAACGGCACATAAATAAGAAGCAAAGCAGCACTTTTCTTGGGCACAACTTAATAGCTGGCCGCCCTCAGCCTGGAGTAAAAAGCTTTGTTTGCTCATTTCGGCCAAGGCTTCGGTTGAAAGCAGATCCATCTGGCTGAATTTTGGGGGGCTAAAAGAACCAGCGGCCATTGTCTTCTCTCTCCTGACCAGCCGTTTATTTTGGTTATTGTAAAGTTGGAAAACATAAATAAAAAGGTGAAAATGATGCGCTTAGGCTGAACTTGCTCCGAGCGACATACATTTTCTGCTTTGTAAGTTTTAAATCAGTGACCAAAAGAGAGCTTGGATATTTCTTTTCCAGTCCCAGCTGTCTTGAAATTAGAGCAGAAATGGATTTTTAAAGGCCTGAAGCCATGCAGTTGGCTGAACAGTGCATGCAGTCCTCAACAGTTCGTTTAGTGACCATTCAAAGTTACAAAGCGATTTATGACCGTTTCTCAGGCTTACGACCATTGCAGCATCCCCATGTTGTGTGATCAAAATCCAGAAGCTTGGCAACTGACTCATATTTATGACGGTTGAAGCATCTCCGGGTCATGCGATCCCATTTTGCGACCTTCTGATAAGCAAAGTCCATGGGGAAGCTGGATTCACTTAACAACCGTGACTAACTAACTTAACAACTTCAATGATTCACTTAAAAACCACTGAGCTCAGAGAGCACCAAGGGACCCCACAGTCACCCTCTCTTTCTCCCCTCCCTCCCTCTTTTCCCAAATCCTACTCCATTCTAGGGCTGATGATGTTCCCTAGTTGGGTAATGAAATGTCTACAAGAAAACAAAAAAAAACTGAGAGCGCACCAAGGATCTCACAGGACTCCTCCTCCTCTTCCTCTTCTCCACAACTCCTGTCTCTTCTAGCACTGATGATGTTCCCTAGTTGGGTCATGAAACATCTGCAAGAAACACAACCTCAGAGAGCACCAAGGACTACACAGTCCTCCCCCCTCCTCTTCCTCCTCTTCCTCCTCCCCCCTCCTCTTCCTTCTAGTGCTAATGATGTTCCCTAGTTGGGTCATGAAATGTCTGCAAGAAACCCACCAAGCTCGGAGAGCAACAAGGACCCCACAGTTCAACCTGTGAACTATAGAGGTCCTATTTTATTGGAGATTATAGTTTATTTAGAAAAGCATAATGCTCTCCAATCTTTAAGTTTAATTCAATAGCTTAACATTTTAAAGATTGTCCTTTTATTAGTTTCCTGCTTTAATTATTTTGTGCTTATCACCGATTATTTTAATGCTTGCTGCTTTGAGAACAAATACTGTGGAAACGCTGAGGCAAACAAAATACACAATATTGTCAAAGGAATGGGGGGGGGAATCAGATTTCAATGAAGAATTCAGGGGATTAGCCTTGTGTTGTGGCTCCGTTACCTGAGCCTGTGTCATCGGCAGGAGAGGACTCCGAGAGTGAAGGAGAGGAGTTGGCAAGGCCTCCCTCTCCAGGACCCTCCTCTCTGGCAATGCCTTCGGTGTCCACCGAAGGGCAAGAGATAGGGCCGGGGCCAAGCACGTCCACGCAGCCACAGATGGACAGTGATGAGGGTAATGAGTCTTGGCTGGATCCACGTCAGCGTCGCAGAGATAAGCGCGCGCAACAGAAGAAGAGGCATGCCAGAGATTAGGCTGAGTCACTGGACCACACCCCACAGGGTATAAAAGGGAGCATGGTGGCCAGTCAAGCCTTGTGACGAACAAAGCTGAAAGCTTCTACGCCATTCTGTATTGCCGGACTTTTGCTATAGGCTTTGCTGGATTATCTCTGGACTTGATTAACTCCGTAATTATTGAGCATTTTACTTTGATGTACCAGAAGCAGAGAGAAGTTATCTCTTTCCATCGTAAGTAATAAACTCTTGGCAGGCAGCCACTAGGTTGCTGCCAAGTTCCGTTATCATAAGGAAAAGGATTTTGTTGGCTGGTTTGGTCTTTAACTCTTGGATGTCTGTTGGTGTGTGTGCGTGTGGGACGGGGACAGAACACCTTGAAATCGAGCAATTGGAATTCCCCCCCCTCCCCAATGTAGACCTTTTAGAAGAACGGACTTCAATCAGCGGACTTCAAACTTTTGCAAGAAGCAAAATTTGAAACATTCCTTCAAGTTACAGCTAATCCTCAATTTACAACAATTTGTTTAGTGACCATTCAAAGTTACAATGGCACTGAAAAAAGTTTTTCTTTGCAACATCCCATGGTCAAAATTCAGACGCTTGGCAATTGGTTCATATTTATGACGGTTTCAGTGTCCCAGGGTTACGTGATCCCATTTTGTGACTTTCTGATAATGGGGAAGCCAGATTTGCTTAGCGGTTGTGTCACTTACTGAACAATGGCAGTGGTTCCCTTAACAAGGGAGGAAGGTCATAAAATGGGACAAAATTCACTTAACAACTGTCTCACTTAGAAACAGAGATTTAAGGCTCAATGTGGTCATAAGCTGAGGACTACCTGTACTATTGATCGCTATTGCTCCTATTTATTATTCTTATTTTATTCATTAAACATGAAACAGTCAACTGAACATTTAAAAATGCATCACAAATACCATTGACTGGTGCTAATGGTTGATACGGGTTGCTGCCAGCGTCCTAGGTATCAACCAAGTACCTTCTTAAGATGTACGATATTCTGAGTAGTGCAGTTTTTTGCAGTGTTTGCAGGAAGTTGCAATTTCTTGATGTGTTTTGTAAAATTCTTGGACATGGTACCAAGTGCCCTGATGACAATGGGTATCACTGTCACATGTTTCATCCATAGCTGTGTAGTTTCGATGGCCAGGTTGCAATATTTCATGATTTTTTCCAGTTCTTTTTCTTCGACTCTTTACATCTCCTCATACAGCGATGTCAATAAACTGTACACTTCAGCCCTCGACAACTGTGATATCTGGCACGTTGTGTTCCAAATGACAAGCTACCATATTTTTCGGAGTATAAGACACACCGGAGTATAAGATGCACCTACCATTTTTGGTGAGGAAAAGAAGAAAAAGAAATCTCCCTCTGCCTCTGAGCAATTTTGCCTCATTGCAGCAAACAGCAAACAACCTGCTTTACTTTCATTTTCGTTTCCAGCATAGCTTGATTAGCGCAAGGGAAAAAAAAAATCTGCTCCAGCAATTTACCTCTTTGCAACAAGCAGCAGAGCCCTGCGCAAAACAACTAAGAGCAAATCAGCTGAGAGTCGGGGGCCGATCCAATCAACTTGTGCTAATTAGCCTGTGCTGAAACTGAAAGGAGCTGTTTTTTCTTGCTGTTTGCTTGCAAGGAGGTAACTGCTGCGAGGCAGAGATCAAAGGATGGGAGCCAGTGGGTGGACGGGGCTACATTCAGTTTATTTATTTATTTATTTATTTATTTATTTGATTTCTATACCGCCCTACTCCCAAAGGACTCAGGGCGGTGCACAGCCAAACAATAAAACACATACATACAAAATTTAAAAGTAGAATAAAATCAAATTAAATAATTTTGGTGCATAAGATGCACCTAACTTTTCACCCCCTTTTAGGGGGGAAAAAGGTGTGTCTTATACTCCAAAAAATACAGTATCTGCATTTGAAAGTCCCACAAGATCTTCACTGTCTCATTTTCAATAACTTTTTCCACTTTGTGCTCCCATGACTTTTTGGATACAGGTAAATCGTATTTTTTACATAATGACCAGTGGATTAATTTAGCAACTCGATCATGTCTAGCTTTGTAATCATTTGCGTGATTTTTCTGCACTCACATATTAAGTGTGTGAAACAGTTTCAACTTTGTCGTTGCAAAGTCGGCAGTTTGGATTGTCAGTGGATTTTTGTATCTTCGCTTTCATGGCATTATTATTATTATTTTGAAAGGAGAAGAAAAGAAGTGATTAATTATGCTGTGATGGAGCAATTGCTAACTATTGGTGACAAAATCAGGCACTGGTTTCCAACAGCCCTGGGGATTTCAGGCTGCCTATTTTATTAATTAAAGATAAGCTCAAATTTTGAGGGTCTCTTGGCTCTTCCACCACAGAGAATTGTTCCATTTGAGATTTATTTATCTGTCTTCCTCCAGATCAGCAATGTTCAGCTCTTATCCATAGCTTTGGTGATAAGGGGAATAGAGTAGCGTAGCGTAGAGTAGAGTAGAGTAGAATTGAATCAAATAGAATAGAACAGAAATAGAAGAGAAGAGAAGAGAAGAGAAATATGGAATAGAATAGAATAGAATAGAATAGAATAGAATAGAATAGAATAGAATAGAATAGAAATATGGAATGGAATGGAATAGAATAGAATAGAATAGAATAGAATAGAATAGAATAGAATAGAATTATGGAATAGAATTATGGAATGGAATGGAATGGAATAGAATAGAAATATGGAATGGAATGGAATGGAATGGAATGGAATGGAATGGAATGGAATAGAATAGAATAGAATAGAATAGAATAGAATAGAATAGAATAGAATAGAATTATGGAATAGAATTATGGAATGGAATGGAATAGAATTATGGAATGGAATAGAATAGAATAGAATAGAATAGAATAGAATAGAATAGAATAGAATAGAATAGAATAGAATAGAATAGAATAGAATTATGGAATAGAATTATGGAATAGAATTATGGAATGGAATAGAAAAGAAATATGGAATAGAATGGAATGGAATGGAATGGAATGGAATGGAGTGGAGTGGAGTGGAGTGGAGTGGAATAGAAATATGGAATAGAATAGAATAGAATAGAATAGAATTATGGAATAGAATTATGGAATGGAATGGAATAGAAAAGAAATATGGAATGGAATGGAATGGAATGGAATGGAATGGAATGGAGTGGAATGGAATGGAATGGAGTGGAGTGGAGTGGAATGGAATAGAAATATAGAATAGAATAGAATAGAATAGAATAGAATAGAATAGAATAGAATAGAATAGAATTATGGAATGGAATAGAATGGAATGGAATAGAAAAGAAATATGGAATAGAATGGAATAGGATAGGATAGGATAGGATAGGATAGGATAGGATAGGATAGGATGGAATAGAATAGAATTATGGAATAGAATAGAATAGAATGCAATGGAATGGAATGGAATAGAGCTGGAAGGGACCTTGGAGAACTTCTAGTCCAGCCCCCTGCTGAAGCAGGAGAACCTATCCCATTTCAGATAAATGACTGTCTAGTCTCTTTATTTTGATGATGTTCTCTGCTTTGAAGATGCGGTTGCTCAGAGTTATGAGCTGCAAGGAGGGAGTGTCCATGATGGAAAGGGTGCCACTCTTTTCCCCCACAGGGGTGTTGTAAATTTAGGAACCAAACTCTTTTGACCCTTTCACTGAAGACATACAATCCATGAAAAATGTGTGGACTGGCAGGGAACTCTCATCTCACAATACCTTAGAGTACCGTGCGGTTTTATCAGAATATGTGAAGTTGACTGACTCCAGCATCAGCTCTGCTGCAGACTTCCACCCTGACATAAAAAACAACAACACCCCATATGACGAACGGTTGCAGGAATTGGGTGTGTCTAGTTTGAGGAAAAGAAGGACCAGGGGGGACATGATGGCAGGATTCCAATATTTGAGGGGCTGCCACAAAGAAGAAGAGGAGGGGGTCAACTTATTTTCCAAATCACCAGAGAGCAGGACAAGAAGCAACGGGTGGAAGTTGCTGGTGATTGGCCCAAAGTCACCCAGCTGGCTTTCATGCCTAAGGGGGGACTAGAACTCATCGTCTCCTGGTAATTGGCCCAAAGTCACTCAACCAACTTTCATGTCTAAGGCAGGACTAGAATTCCGTGTCTCCTGGTGATTGGGCCAAAGTCACCCAGCTGGCTTTCATACCTAAGGCAGGAGTAGAATTCACCGTCTCCTGGTGATTGGTCCAAAATTGCTTAGCTGGCTTTCCTTCCTTGTAGTGCTTGCTCCAACATTTGTACAGCTGTCCCAAGTCAATTTTAAGGACCTTCTGATGTCAATTGTAGATATAGAATATCTATATCATCTAAATCAGTGGTGAAATCCAATTTTTTTTACTACCGGTTCTGTGGGCATGGCTTTGTGAGCATGGCAGGGGAAGGATACGGCAAAATCTCCATTCCCACCCCACTCTGGGGCCAGCCAGAGGTGGTATTTGCCGGTTCTCCGAACTGCTCAAAATTTCCGCTACCGGTTCTCCAGGACCTGTCAGAACCTGCTGGATTTCACCCCTGATCTAAATCCATTGAAAAAGATTTGTCGTCAAAACTTCCATGTCAGAATTCCAAGGAGTATGGATGAGGGAAGAAATTACGTATTTCAGCAGTCCTTAGATTAAGTGATACTTTATACAGTGAAAAAAAAAAGTTTCTTTAGAACGAATTTGGAACTCGACTGAGTTCCGAAGCTCACCGTCTGACGCAGCTAAAGTATGGTAATGAAACTCAGGGTAAATATTTTAATATCTTAATTCATTCAAATCAATTTCTTAAATATATTCTCACCGCAAAAACATGAAGATGTATATTGTGAGGCCTTAAGGCTTAACAGTTGAATTAAATCTTCATTATTCTGCAATGCTTGCAAACTCCGAGCTTGCCGTCTCCTCTAAAATGTGCTGCAAGAATTTCAGATCTGAGCTATTTGGCAGCTGGTATGTCACATTTATCTTAATTAATGTGCAAAGTACTTGAGGTATTCTTGTAAGCCACTTTGATCTAGTAGCTGTGAGTTTCTGGAGAGCTTTAATAACTATTAAGGCCTAAGCTTGCAAGATCAAATCAACTCAGCTCTTCTGTAACTGCACAACCAGCAATTTGCAAGGGGAGGGGGTAGGCTAAGGTGTGTTTAAAGTTTTGGCTTAACTTGCACGGGCTCAAATCTTGGAGTGACATAGCTCTTTAGGAACTGAAGGATGGTTTCAAAAACTTCCATGAAGAGGGCAGAAAAAAAGCAAACTCAAGATTTTGGATTCTCAAGAAGGAAGGAACTGCCAGGCACAAACAAGCAGAGAAACATATGCAAACCAGCTACTTTATTATTCTCTGCCTATAATACAGGAATCTCCCCAGGCCAACAGCTTTCACCATATAGGGCACAGAAGTATTTGGGAGGATCAGCCCTTGCCCTCTTGTCTATGGAGATTCTCAGTCATCCAGGTCATGGCTGTCCCAAAGGTCCTTTTTTCAAGAGGCAACTGGATTTTTCTTGTTTTTTCTTTGAAGACGTTTCACTTCTCACCCGAGAAGCTTCTTCAGCTCTGACTGGATGGTAGGGAAGGGAAGGATTTATACTCCTTGCAAACAGCTGGCCATTTGCAACCTTTTTAGAGAGTTGTTGAGGCCACTTGGAGGTGCTTCCAAGAAGCTTCTTGCTGTCAGCACTTCAAGCTGCATTTACTCTAGTGCTGGAGGAGGAGAAGCGGAGGCGTCTGGAAAGGGACGTTTGACTCTTCACCTACTTATTTTCCCTGGAGATAATATCCCCTAGGAGATGGGATGGGAGGGGGGAAATTCCTTTGAGCTGGAGCAGTAGATTAGGGGTAGAGTGACTTGGAAGATGGCCAATGAGTGCAGGGGAGTGGGGAATGGAAAGGGAGGGTTTTGGGTCTGGAAATCAGTGTTGGCTACGATGGAGTCGGATTTAGAATGTCGTGCTTAATAAATGGGAGTTTTTTTCATCAAAGACTTTGTTTGAAATGCAATTTATTTGAGACGACCTCGAAACTTGACACTTGCATGTGAAGCGAAATGTCTTCAAAGAAAAAAACAAGAAAACTCCAGTTGCCTTCTGAAAAAGCATCTTTGGGACTTGCTCTTGTGTTTATGTAGTGAACCTAGGCTAATTCCCTGCTTGATCCCGCCTCCTAACTGGGACAGTTAGTCACCAACTAATGAGAGCTCTCCTTAGACCTTAAGAAGAAGATAAGGCAGCTCTCATATAGATTAGAGGATGGGTTGTCTATTCCAGTGTCAGGGTAATGATGATTTAATAGCTAACCAGCTGCTGTTATGCTGTAATACTGAAATGATGATGCAATGAGAATGAGTCAGCAAGGTTATTTAATTTATCATTTTAAGAGGCTGTATATATATATATATATATAAGAGAGGCCCTGTGAGGGCATCTCTCTCTCTCTCTCTCTCTCTCTCTCTCTCTCTCTCTCTCTCTCTCTCTCTCTCTCTCTCTCTCTCTCTGTGCTTCCATGCTATAGTTGATGATTGATTGCCTGACTTTGCCTAGTATGCGTATGTATATATTCCTTGTAGATAAGCCACTATTTGAAAGACAAACCTCTGTTTCAGGGGTGAAATCTAAATTTTTTTGCTACCGGTTCTGTGGGCGTGGCTTAATTAGTGTGTGGGGTTTGGTGGTAAAATGACTGGGTGGGTGTGGCCAAGTCAATGTCACTTCTTTGCCCTTTTTTAACCTACAAAACACAACACAACACAACTGGCTCACCCACAATGTAAAAGCAGCTGTGCTAGACTCAAAATGGCCCCGCAACAAGCAGGAACCTCACACAGCCACAAAAAGCCCCCCCAAAAAACAACTTTCACACTTTACACACACACAACACAACACAACACAACTGGCTCACCCACAATGTAAAAGCAGCTGTGCTAGACCCAAAATGACCCCTGAAACAAGCAGGAACCTCACACAGCCACAAAAAGCCCAAAAAACCAACTTTTACACTTCACACACACAAAATTCCACATACAGCTTTGTGAGATTTTGTGTGTTTGTGTAGTTAGAGTGAAACACTACAGAAACACACTAAATCTCAGAAAGCTGCACAAATATTATTTTATTTTAATTTATTTTTATTTTAATATAAAAGCAGCTAAATTTAAAACTTCCTAAACTTTAAATGGCTAGGTCTAAAAAAAGAACAACTGAAAAAACCCCAATTAACTTTTTTTTTAAAGCTCCCAAAGGGGGAAAAAACTTACCCAATAGAACAGAGGTCTCCAACTTTAAGACTTGTGGACTTCAACTCCCAGAATTCCTCAGCCAGCTTTGCTGGGAGTTGAAGTCCACAAGTCTAGGCAGGCAGGCAGGCAGGCAGGCAGAAAGAGCTGCTCACTGATGAGCTTGATTGCAGGCAGGGAGATTCAGTTGCTTGCTGATGCATGGATTGCATCAGCAAGCAAACTTTTTGTCTTTTACATGGTTCTGGCGATCCAAGCTGAGTTGCCTGATTAGCAGGCAACTCAGCTGGGATGTCAGAGCTTGGCTGGTCAGAGCCATTTAAAAGGAAAAAAAGGCTCTGATGATCGCGGGGCTCAGCTGGGCATGGGGGGTGGGGGCAGGGATTTTTGCTACCGGTTCTCTGAACTGCCCGCCGCCATCGCTACCTACTCACCCGAGCTGGTCCAAACTGGGAGCATTTTACCTCTGCTCTGTTTACTATATTTTGCTCCTGGGTTGTCTCAAAATAGTCACACTGTGTGTACTCTGACATCCAGCCTTCTGTGTCCACAGAGGTGCAGGCAGAAAAATCAAGCTAGGAGGTGGGGTGGAGCTGCCCCATGTACCCTGCACCCACTTACCTTAGGACAGCTGCAGCCAGGCTTTCCAGCTGACAAGCTCAGCATCACCGCTGAGCCATCACACCCCTAATAGACACACACACACACACACACACACACACACGAGAGAGAGAGAGAGAGAGAGAGAGAGAGAGAGAGAGAGAGAGAGAGAGAGAGAGAGATCCGTAACTCTGTCCAGTTCCCTTCCCAAGAACCCAAAGTCCAGTCAATATAACCAGTAGAACAGAGCTGGTGTCGTTGCCCATTAACCCCTGGCATTCTTCAATAACTAAAAGTCATACCGGAGAATTTACAAGACACTCTCTCCCTCTTCCTTTTCTTTTAAAACGGGCTCCGTGTTCTTCACATTTATTTTCCAATCCTCTGTGTTTTCTCCGTGATCAGGATTCGACCAAAATTGATTGATTCCAAAGTAGATTTATGATTGCTTCAGGCATCGGACGCGGGAACGCAAAGCTTCTGTAGCTTCTCAAAGGCTGCCCTCATTGACGGAAACATAGATATGACCCTCTCCTGCCTCTGGGGCCCGAAGCAGAACAATGAGGGGAGACACAAAGATGGACAGCCACTCCGAGCAACACGTTAGACTCCAAAGATAAGATCTGAGCAGGTCTTCTTCAAGACACAGTACAAAGGGTGATTCCTTGAGAACTTTGTTTAGAAATATCAGATAAGTTGGCTTTTTGGCCAGGGCTTATGTCTACCAGGTAGGTGTGTTTGTGGAGAGAATGAAAAAATAAGTCAAGATGGAAGCTGCAACTGAAACCTTATTCTTTATTATAGGATAGGATAGGATAGAATAGAAAATGAATAGAATAGAATAGAATAGAATAGAATAGAATAGAATGGAATGGAATGGAATGGAATGGAATGGAATGGAGTAGAGTAGAATAGGGTAGAGTAGGATAGGATAGGATAGAATAGAAAATGAATAGAATAGAATAGAATAGAATAGAATAGAATAGAATAGAATAGAATAGAATAGAATAGAATAGAATGGAATGGAATGGAATGGAATGGAATGGAATGGAATGGAATGGAATGGAAAATGAATAGAATAAAATGGAATGGAATGGAATGGAGTAGAGTAGAATAGGGTAGAGTAGGATAGGATAGGATAAGATAGGATAGGATAGGATAGAATAGGATAGAAAATGAATAGAATAGAATAGAATAGAATAGAATAGAATAGAATAGAATAGAATAGAATAGAATAAAATGGAATGGAATAGAATGGAGTAGAGTAGAGTTTATTTTATTGTACTTGTTTCTTAACTTGTGTTCGCCGCCCTGAGTCCTTTGGGAGAATGGCGGCACATAAATACATGTAATAATAAATAAATAAATAAATAAATAAATAGTTGTTCTGGTGTGCAGTGCTCTGTAGCGTAGTTTTGAGGGTAGGAGTTGAAACAGTTGATGTCCAGGATGCGAGGGGTCTGTAAATATTTTCCCAGCCCTCTTTTTGACTCGTGCAGTATACAGGTCCTCCATGGAAGGCAGGTTGGTAGCCACTGTTTTTTCTGCCGTTCTAACTATCCTCTGAAGTCTGTGTCTGTCTTGTTGGGTTGCAGAACCAAACCAGACAGTTATAGAGGTGCAGATGACAGACTCAATCATTCCTCTGTAAAACTGGATCAGCAGCTCCTTGGGCAGTTTGAGCTTTATGTTTTATTATTTTCTCTGCATGTTGCAGCTTGCTTTTTAACACCCTCTGCCCCCCGCCCCAACCCTAGCCCAATTCCCCTGCCACTGGGCTACCTTGCCAGTTTCAGAAGAGCCTTGCTGGATCCTGTATTATTGTGGATTAAAGAATCTTTGCTTTGCGTTTTCTTCTAAGGTTTCCTTACGTTGTTTTATGTATGGAGAACTAGCTCATGGCGGGGTGCGGGGTGGGGGAGACAGTCTTTTGCCCCTATAGTACTAAAGTGTTGTGAAGCTGGAAAGTGGGAATCACAATTGCAGCAATGGATTGGGGTACAGAAGACAGAAGGACAGAGAAACAGAGTTGGAAGGGACTTTGGAGATCATCTAGTCCAACCTCCTGCTCAAGCAGGAGACCCTACATCATTTCAGACAAATGGTTGTCTAGTCTTTTTTTTGAAAGCCTCCAGTGATGGAGCACCCACAACTTCTGGTGGCAAGTAGTTCCACTGATTAATTGTTCTCACTGTCAGGAAATGTTTCCTTAGTTCCAGGTTGCTTCTCCCCTGGGTTAGTTTCCATCCGTTGCTTCTTAGACTTAGAATAACTTTATTGTAGTGGTGGAATTCAAATTTTTTTACTACCGGTTCTGTGGGCGTGGCTTGGTGGGCGTGGCTTGGTGGGCATGGCAGGGGAAGGATACTGCAAAATCCCCATTCCCTCCCCACTCCTGGGGGAAGCCAGAGGTGGTATTTTCCACTTCTCCGAACTACTCAAAATTTCCGCTCCAGAACCTCTCAGAACCTGCTGAATTTCACCCCTGCTTTATTGTCACTTTGAATGTACACTAATCGGCATACATTAAAATGAAATTTATTTGCATACAGTTCTCAAAAGTCCTGCCTTCGGGCGCTTTGGAAAATAGATTGGCCCCACCCCTTCTATGCTGTCATTCCTACGCCTTCTCACTAGACTAGACATACCCAATTCCTGCAACCATTCTTCGTATGTTTTAGTCTCCAGGCATTTAATCATCTTTGTTGCTCTTTGCACTCTTTCTAGCATCTCAAGACAAGTGACTGTCATCCACAGATGCAGCTGAAGTCAATAGCTGTGTGCTAAATATGAGAGGTGACACATAATTGGGAGGGAAAGAAGAGAAGAGAAGAGAAATGAGGAGAGGAGTTGGAAGGAAGGAAGGAAGGAAGGAAGGAAGGAAGGAAGGAAGGAAGGAGACATACACGCATAGACGCCAACGGTAACAGTTGAAACTGGTCTGGATCAAATGATACCTGAAATGAAAGCAGCATCTCTCTCTAAATCCAGGCACAGAAAGAGCCACACTCTTGGTGGCAGCTGTGGTGACATGTGATGGAGGGCTGTTGGCCCAGGGGAAAATGAAGGGCAAAGCACTTGTCAGAACATCCCATCTGTGCCCAGAATCATCTGTGGACAGCTCTGCCATCTCCAACAACTCTAGAGTCAGATGTCCAGGATTGTGTTACAGCCTGTTGACCATGAATGTAGGTGTGAGTGAAGTTTGAGCAATTATAATGAATAAAAATAAAAGATAATCAGATTCTGCTTGTGTTCTAATTATTGCATAATATCCCAGATACAAAAAGGAAGGAAGGAAGGAAGGAAGGAAGGAAGGAAGGAAGGAAGGAAGGAAGGGAGGAAGGAAGGGAGGGAGGGAGGGAGGGAGAGAGGGAGGGAGGGAGGGGAGAGGGAGGTTGGGAGGGAAGGAAGGAAGGAAGAAAGGAAGGAAGGAAAAAGAAGGGAAGGGAAGAGGAGGGAGGAAGGAAAGAAAGAAGAGAAGGGGAAAAAGGAAAGAAGGAGATGGGAGGAAGGAAGGAAGACAGGAAGGAGATTGGAGAAAAGGTAGGGAGGAAGCAAGCAAGGAAGATTTATTTTATTTTTTGTTCTTTTTTTGCTTTTATTGCACGCCTACATTTTTTTTGTTCATGGTGCTGTCATTAAACCAATTTGTTGTGTTAGACCACATGTGGGCAGCCCAGATGTCAGGACAGTAGACAGAGCACTGTGATCTGATTGACTGGCTCCTCGGTTGCCATGGCTACCCTAATCAATCAGTAGTAACAGCAGGTGATGCTGGAGACAGGAGGGCAAGGAGGATGAAGGCAGAGACATCTAAAGCTTTATTAAAGGAACACAGAGCTGTCTGCAAAGCAGGCCGAGAGTTCAATGTACACAAGAGGAGCTCCCTGACACGCACGGCAACATACAATCCTAGGCACCGGGGCTCGGCTGCTGCGATGATTCATGCCAGACTGCTAATGAATCTATTACCTTCTCCTCAGTAGCCGTGGACTGCCAGGAGGAGAAC
Organism: Pituophis catenifer annectens; assembly: GCF_029215685.1. Classification (NCBI taxonomy): domain Eukaryota; kingdom Metazoa; phylum Chordata; class Lepidosauria; order Squamata; family Colubridae; genus Pituophis; species Pituophis catenifer. The sequence continues at coordinate 295,821,861 of NW_027256882.1, read as the reverse complement.
TAGGCGTCCTGACGCAGCTGGGAGAGACATCCACAAGGGCTGGGTAACCAGAAACCCAGGTGGACTTGCATGGACTCAGCCTGTTATTATTCCAAAGTCCCAGGGGAATAGAGGCCTCTGCTCTGCAGAGTGGTGTTCACTACAAGAGAACCTCTGTAGCTCGGGGTTGAATTGTGGGGTCTCTGAGCCTGGTATATATCATTGCAGATATTTCATGACCCAACTAGGGAACTTCATCAGTGCTAGAAGGGAGTGGGGTTTATGGAGAGGAGGAGGAGGAGGACTGTAGGATCCTTGATGCTCTCTGAGCTTGGTTACTTTCTTATAGATGTTTCATGACCCAAGGAGATAAGGTTATCAGTGTGGTTTATGGAGAAGAGGAGGAGGAGGAGGAGAAGGAGGACTGTAGGATCCTTGATGCTCTGAGCTTGGTTGTTTACTTGCAGACATTTCATGATCCAACTAGCTAACATCATCAGTGCTAGAAGGAAGGAGGGTTTGCTCTTTGTTTATATACAAGTGAGTTGCTCTGTCAGTGTTGCTGGGAGTGTTTTTGGTGGTTCCTTGATTAGGCTGTTGCTTGCTGTTTTATTCTACTGTTGCAGAGTTACAGTTGGAACCTGAGTAGGAGTTCTGAGATGAAGGAGAAGGCCCTGGCCCACTGCAGAAGTTGGTCCTGGAAAAGCTGGCCAAACCATCCATATCCACTCCTCCACTGCTCTCCCTTCATTGTCCACCTAGTTTCTCCCACTTGATGCATTTAGCTTCAGAGAGCATCTGGACTTCAAAGGTGTGCCTCTCCTCCACCATTCCGCTCCCCCTGTGAGAAGAAGACCTACCCAAAGGAGCAACCCACCCTATCAACTCCCCTGGTCCCTGCTGGTGAGCTTCCCTCCTGCACTCAACTCCTTCTGGCTCTGTCCAGGGTCCTGATGACACCCCATCTCCTGCCTTGTCCTGCTGTTTCTCCTCTAGGGTTTTCGACATGCCCGATTGTGTTGTGTTGCCCCTCTACAGGCCAGTTCTTCTTCTCCAAGCATCTTCCCCTCCTTTCACTACTACTGCACTCTTAGAACTTAGAATAACTTTATTGTCACTTTGAAGGTACACTAATCGGCATACATTAAAATGAAATTTCTTTTTTTTTTATTGAAAAGTTTTACAAAAAACAAAAATTTTCCTCCCCCCCATATTCCCCCCCACCCTTTCCCTCCCCTCATCCCACCCTCCCCCCAAGACTTCCCAGAGCAAAATACAAGGTGTTTCATTTAACAATCATAAACTAGATTAACCTACTTATCCTCAGACTATAACTCCCCCCGAAACTTTAACTCCACTATAGATAACTAAATACCTCTAATACTTAACGTTCAATCATAAGCTATATGATATTTTCTTGTCTGATACTTATTTTGAATATAGTCAATCCATCTTCTCCATTCCGAAATATATCTTTCTTGCGTGTAGTCCTTCAAGTACGCTGAGATTTTCGCCATTTCTGCTAGGTTCGTTACTTTCAGTATCCACTGAAATGAAATTTCGTTGCATACAGCTAGCTCTCAGAGGGTCACCACCAACATAGATAGATAGATAGATAGATAGATAGATAGATAGATAGATAGATTGATAGATAGATAGATAGATAGATAGATATAGATATAGATATAGATATAGATATAGATATAGATATAGATATAGATATAGATATAGATATAGATATAGATATATGAATCTTGTGAATTACAGGAACCAGGCATGGCTAGTCTAGTGAAGAGAAGGACCAGGGGAGACATGATAGCAGGGTTAGTAAATAAAGCCCTAGTAAGGCCACACCTAGAGTACTGCATCCAGTTTTGGTCACCACACTATAAAAAAGAGGTTGAGACTCTAGAAAAAGTGCAGAGAAGAGCAACCAGGATGATTAGGGGACTGGGGGCTAAAACACACAATGAACAGTTGCAGGAAGCGGGCATGGCTAGTCTAGGGAAGAGAAGGACCAGGGGTGACATGACAGCAGTTGTTCCAATATTTGAGGGGCTGCCACAGAGAGGAGGAAGGGGGTCAAGCTATTCTCCAAAGCACCCGAAGGCCAGAGAAGGAACAATGGATGGAAACTGATCAAGGAGAGATTCAACCTGGAAATAAGGAGGAATTTCCTGACAGGGAGAACAATCAACCCATGGAACAGAAGTTGCCTTCAGAAGTTGTGGGAGCTTCATCACTTGAGACTTTTAAGAAGAGACTGGACTGCCTTCTGTCAGAAACGGGGGAGGGTCTCCTGCGTGGGTGGGGGACTGGACTAGAAGACCTACAAGGCAGTGGTGAAATCTGAACCGGTTTGCTACTGGTTTTCTGGCTGCACATATGCGCTGTATGCCAAGCACACGCTGCACATGCACATGTGCAACGCTGTGCACGCATGCACAGTACACACCAAAAGGAGGCTTGGGGAGGGGGGGAATCAGCTGTGGCGTGCGATCTTGGGAACCTTTTAAAAAACTTTTTTAATGCATTTTTTACTACTGGTTTGGGCGAATAGGTAGTAAAATAATGCTTTGAAAAGGTAAAAAAAAAAAAAAGGTTCCCAAGATCACAGTTGTGCCGCGCGATCGTCCGAATCTTTTTTTTCCCACATTTTTAAAGCATTTTTTAACTACCTATTCAACTGAACCGGTTGTAAAAAAATGCTTAAAAAGTAAAAAAAAATGTTCCAATGATCACGCGATCGTTGGAACTTTTTTTTTTTAAAAAAACTTTTTTTTAATTGAAAAGTTTTATGAAAAATACAAACATTTTCACCCCCCCCACCCTTCCCCCCTCAACCCCCCCTCCCCTTCCCACCCTCCCTTCCCCTCCCTCCCCCACCCCCCCTCCCTAGACTTCCCAGAACGAGCACAGGGTATAGCATTCACAAACCAAGAACTAAAATGTGCTAACAAATTCCAGAGAACCCGTAGTAAAAAAATGCTTAAAAAGTAAAAAAAAAAAAAAAAAAAAGTTCTAACAATTGCGTGTTGCTCAACTGATCATCAGAACATTTTTAAAATATTTTTTACTACCGGTTCCAGCAAACCGGCCCGAACCGGTAGCATTTCACCCCTGCTACAAGGTCCCTTCCAACTTTGTTAATGTGTTAACCATCCTTCTGGCCATCACCGAATACAGTTCCTGAATGCTGAGCGTTTTGCAGCAAATCCTAGAAGGAAAAACACAGCTGATTTGTCAAATGACAGAGCTGGACTTTGGTTCCAGCTGTGTCCTGTCATTGCCCCCCCCCCATGGCTCCACATGTTGAGGTCCTTCCTGAACTCCCAGGAAGCCCGGAGACACCAAAGCTGTAGCTTAGAGCCGCTCTCTGTGGTCACCAAGGTCGGTAAGCCACCTGCCTCTTGTTGGCATTCACAGTGGAGGGAGAGACAATTCCGTTCTGCATCCAAACAATCCGGCTGCATATTAAAGGCGGGCAGCCTCGCTTGCAAAGCCGAGAATGTCAAGCCATTTAGAGACCTGTCACTAATGATCCTGGAAATGAGATGCCAAGGAGAACGGCGGGCCTGCGGCTAATGAGATGACGGGGAGAGCCAGATGCTCAAGGAGAGAGGATGGCACCCGGCTTCTCGAGGCAGCTGAGGGTTTCTCTGCAGGGATGCGATGGGTCAAGATTTGAGGCGGGCGGGGTGGTGGTGGTGAGAATTGGTCGGGAGAGAAGAAGGAGTGGAGAGGAATCTTGGGTCAAGGGGTGAAATTTGCAGGGAAATTGGGGGCAGATTTGTTCAAAGGCCAAATTTGGCCATACACAGATAGCTTCCTTTTCTTCCTTGCTTATCTATTATATCTTTCTTTCTTTCTTTCTTTCTTTCTTTCTTTCTTTCTTTCATCTATCTATCTATCTATCTATCTATCTATCTATCTATCTATCTATCTATCTATCTATCATCTATCTAATCTATCTATCACAGTGATAGCTATCCTTTTCGGCACTGAGTGCCAAAACTGGAGTGCACGCCGGAGTGCCAGAACCCAAAAGAGAGCAGCTGGCCAGTGCACATGCGTGTGGTAGCCAGCTGATCTTCCAGATTTCATCACGCACATGTGTGCTGGACATCTTCTCTCTTCTGAGTTCTAGCACATGGATGTGCACCAGACAGCTGGTCTTCAAAGACCCGAAAGAGATCAGCTGGTTGGTGTGCATGTACCATGTGCACATACGCATGACAGAACCCGGAAGAGCAGCTGGTGAGAACACGCATGCCCACAGAGAGGGCTCTGTGGGCCACCTCTGACACGCATGCCATAGGTTCACCATCAGGGATCTATCAGGTCCTTGGTGCTCTCTGAGGTTGGCTCTTTTCTTGAAGAAGTTTTATTACCCAACTAGGGAACATCATTAAGGTCTAGCACAGTTTTCCTCCTCCTCCTCCTCTTCAAACACCACTCCCTCCTAGCATGATGATGTTATCTAGTTAGGTAATGAAATGTTTGCAAGCAAACCACCACGTTCAGAGACCACCAAGGACCACTTCCTCCTCCTCCTCCTCCTCCTCCTCCTCCTCCTCCTCCTCCTCCTCCTCCTCCTCCTCCTCCTCCTCCTCCTCCCATTCCCTTCTAACACTGATTATGTTCTCTAGCTGGATAATGAAACATTTGCAAGAAAACAACCAAACTCAGAGAGCATCTTCTCTACAAGCCCCACTCTCTCCCCACAGTCGTTGTCATCATCGTCTTTTCTTCTTCTTCTTCTTCTTCTTCTTCTTCTTCTTCTTCTTCTTCTTCTTCTTCTTCTTCTTCTTCTTCTTCTTCTTTTTCTTCTTCTTCCTCCTCCTCCTCCTCCTCCTCCTCCTCCTCCTCCTCCTCCTCCTCTCACAAGCCCCACTCTCTTCTAGCACTGAAGTTTTCTCACGAAATGTCTACATGCAAACAACTAAGCTCAGAGAGGACCAAGAACATTTTATTCCTGAGTTTCAGATATTCTTATTTACCATATTTTTCGGAGTATAACACACACTTTTTCCCCCATAAAAGAAGGTGAAAATTTGGGTGCATCTTATACACCGAATGTAGCCACCCCCTCGTTGCCCCCTTCGAAAATGGGGCACACGGGGGTGGCAATAGGCTATGGCAATCTCTGCAGCCTGAAACAGCTGATCTTCAGGAGGCCGATCCAACTGACAATCAGCTGCTTGTGCTAATCAGGTTGTGCTGAAGCTGAAATTGAAATGAGCTGTTTGCTGCAAGGAGGCAAATTGCTGGGAGGCAGAGGCAGATTTCTTTTCTTGTTTTCCTCCCCAAAAAAGATAGGTGTGTCTTATATATAGTCCGGAGCGTCTTATACTCTGAAAAATACGGTACTTCTTTACCTACTTTCTGTAATATCTGGCTGGGATTTCTTAGCAGGCATCCAAAGATGAGATACCAGTTAGTAGGTGGATGGACCCCAAAGGTTTCAGAGAAGCAGCTGGTAATTGGATTGTAGGAGATGACCTGACAGAGATGCCATGAATAACATCTGTGTATAAACAAATACATACTTACAATTCCATGTATTATCCTACTTCAGAAGCAACTGTAGGGTTGATAATGTTGCTTTATTATTTATTTATTTATAATAATTTACACACATGGTTACTCCAGACAGTTTATTTTATTTATTTGTTTGTTTGTTTGTCAAACATGTACAAGATAACAGGTATAGATATGAACAATAAAATAAAAAAAGGAAGTAAATACAGATAAATGGGGACAGTAGGACAGGGACAGTAGGCACGCTGGTGCGCTTATGCACGCCCCCCTTTACGGACCTCTTAGGAATGGGGTGAGGTCCACGGTAGACAGTTTGAGGTTGAAGCTGTGAGGGCTTGAGGCTGTAACAAGGGAGTCGTATTTTCTGCAATCGAGTTTGGAGCAGCTTACCTTGAGTTTGTATTGATAGTTTGTCCGTGTACTATTGTGGTTGAAACTGAAGAAGTCATTGACAGGCAAGACGTTGTAGCAGACAATTTTGTGTACTATGCTTAAATCAGACTGCAGGTGTCGCAGTTCCAGATTTTCCAAATTTCAAGCCTGGTGGCATAAGGTATTCTACTGTGAGTAGAGGAATGGAGTACTCTTCTCGTGAAATACCTCTGAACCCACTTAATCATGTTAATGTCTGAAATACAGTGTGGGTTCCAGGCAGATGAGCTGTATTCAAGAATTGGTCTGGCAAAGGTTTTGTATGCCTTACTTAGCAATACAGTTTGCAGAAAGAGGACCCAAAATACAAAACCCAGTACCCCCACTAACCCTGGCAACCACAAACCAACCACTTGATAGGCTCCATATCCCCTTGAGGTCCCCAAGCCACTGTCCGAACCATGTTTTCGGGGCCTTTCCAAAGAGTGTCAAGGTGGGATCCAATCTTATCTCCATGGGGTTGTTGTTCCACAGGGATGGAGTCACCACAGAGAAGGTCCTTCCTCTTGGTCCCACCAGATGGACCTCTTTAAGAGAGAAGATTCATAACAGTCCCTAGCTCCCATCTCTGATGGGTTGGGTAGATTAAGTGGGAAAAGAGAGTCCTTCAGATAATCTGGCTCCAGGCCAAGTAGGGCTTGAAAGATGTACACCCAGAAGCAAATTGGCAGGCAATGCAGCTCCACAAGAGAAGTGACACATGCACAAATTTTAACTGACTTCAAACCATATTTTATTCTCCCCAAGGCCCAAAACACCTTCTGAGGGTTACCATATGTCCTCTCGGTTGTCTTTTTTCAGGCTAAGCCTATCTAGTTCCTTCAGTCTCTCTTCACCAGCAGTTCTTCCAAGATTACTTAGCTTCTGGTCCTTGGTCACCTTTCTAGTCCTTCTCTAGAGCTCTACCAAGAAGACTCATTCTGCAAGAACTTGGCACCTCATGCAAGGTGGTATCTGACCAAGAAGAAGAAAGTGGAAGAATTACTTCTTATGATTTGCCCCAAAGATGCTTTTTCAAAAGACAACTGGACTTTGTTTTCCAAGAAGCTTCTTCAGTTCTGACTGCATGGTGGAGAATGGAAGGATTTAAACTCCTTGCAGTCATCTGGTCATTTGCACTCTTTCAGAGAGTTGTTGAGGCCACTTGGAGATTTATTTGTGCCTTCCAGGTCACCTGAACAGTGCAAATGGTTGTGGAACCTTCTTGGAACTGTTGAAAGGACTGTGTTGTAAACAGGAGATAGATGAGGTCATATCCCCCCCCCTCTTTTGAGAAAGGGCTGTTCAGTTTGGACATAGGTGGCCTCTTTGACCCCTCTTTCAAACCAGAGGTCCTCTCTGTCCAGAATCTGGACTTTGCTGTCTTCAACAGAGCGACCTTTGTCTTTTAAATGCAGATGGACTGCTGAACCTTGTCCTGATGGGTTCTTCTCCTTTGTGTGCCATGCATTTGTGAGGTGGATGGGCATAGATAAACCTCCAAGTGGCCTCAGAGACTCTCAGAGGGAGCGCTAACGACCAGATAACTACAAGGAATATAAATCCTTCCATCTTCCGCCATTCATTCAGGACTGAAGAAGCTTCTTGGATGAGAAGCGAAATGTCTTCAAGGAAAAACAGTCCAGTTGCCTTTTGAAAAAGCACCTTTGGGACCTGGATGACAGAGAATCTCCGCAGACATTCTTATGATTTGAAAACTAGACTTTAGCTGAGGCATCCAACAACTCCATTTGCACTCCTGGCAGGTGTATTATTATTCTGCTGTCTCGTATTTAGCTCTCAATGAATTCCTGTTGCAAAATCTTATTCCCCTTTTGTACCTGAGGATTTCATTTCTGTTAGCTAAAGTCCAGAATTCTGCCTTTCCCTGCGTTACATTTCATTCGGTTACTTTCAGCTCATTTCTCCGAGCAATCAAAACGGAATATCCACATTTTATTTCTGTTTTCTAAGGCATTAGCTCTCACGTCCAATGATAAATGACAAGTCACCAAACACGAGGATTCTTTTAGGAAGAAAAGAATTGGAATAATGACTTTAGCCAATCTTTCTTTGCCTGAACATTGTTCCTTTTATTGAACGGTATAGGTGCACTTGCTATTGGGATTCAAATTAAGTATCGGAAATCATATTAACTTAATTCTGTCAACAGGACCGTTATTCTGAAGGCATTCTTGGACTGCTTTCCCTGTGCATTTGCTGCCAAAATTCAGATTACCGTCTGTGAACCAGAAAAGGACAAGGAGAAGAAAAAAAAAAGAGGAGGAGGGGAAGGATAGAAAGAGGAGGAGGAGGAGGAGGAGGAGGAGGAGGAGGAGGAGGAGGAGGAGGGAATAGAATAGAGTTGGAAGGGACATTGGAGGTCTTCTACTCCAGCCTGCTGCTCTAGCAGAAGACCCTATACCAGTCTCTTGGTACTCTTTGAGCCTGGTTGTTTCCTTGAAAATGGTTCATTTATGACCTAACTAGGAAACATCATCAGTGCTAGAAGGAAAGGCGATTTGCAAAGAGGAGGAGGAGGAGGAAGGCTGAAGAGTCCTTGGTGCTCTCTGAGCTTGGTTATTTTCTTGCAGACATTTCGTGATCCAACTAGGTTTGAGTTTTGAGTTTATTTAGATTTATATACCGCCCTACTCCCGAAGGACTCAGGGCGGTGAACAGCCAAGATAAAACAGATACAATATAATTTTTTTAAAAAAAATTAAAAACATATTAAATAAATTTGGCCCATACTAATTAAAACACTCCTGTTTTTTAGAAAACAAATTAAAATTAAAATTAAACAATTAAAAAGAGTTAGGCCAGCCCCGCTTCTTGGAATAAAAAAGTCTTGAGGGCACGGCGGAGAGTGCGTAAATCCGGGATCCTCCATATCTCTGGGGGGGGGGGAGCTCGTTACAGATGGCAGGTGCCCCCAGAGAGAAGGCTCTCCCCCTGGGGGCTGCCAGTTGATACTGTTTAGCTGACGGCACCCTGAGGAGCCCCTCTCTGTGGGAGCGTACTGGCCAGTGAGAGGCTATCGGTGGCAGAAGGCGGTCTCGTAGGTACCCAGGTCCTAAGCCATGGAGCGCTCTAAAGGTGGTAACCAAGACCTTGAAGCGCACCTGGAAGACCACCGGGAGCCAGTGCAGCTCGCGCAGGAGAGGTGTTACATGGGAGTGCCATGTCGTTCCCATAACCACCCGTGCGGCCGCATCTTGCACCAGCTGGAGCCTCCGGGTGCTCCTCAAGGGGAGCCCCATGTAGAGAGCATCATCAGTGCTGGAAGGGAGGGGAGTTGCAAAAAAGAGGAGAAGGAGAAGGAGAAGTTTTGGAGTACCTGATAAAATCATAGGGCTGGAAGGGACTTTCGAGGTCTTCCAGTCCAACCCCCTGATCAAGCAGGAAACTCTTCTGGACAAATAGCTGTCCAAGAAGCTATTTTCTTCCTGAAAATCTCCAGCGATGGAACACTCACAACTTCTGGTGGCAAGCTGTTCCACTGATTGATTGTTTTCACCATCAGGACATGTCTCCTTAATTCTAGGTTGGGTCTCTTTGATAAGCTTCCGCTCATTACTTCTTCTCCTGCCTTCAGGTGCTTTGGGGGGCAAACTGACCCTCTCTTCTCTGTGACAGGCCCCTCAGGTACTAGAAGACCTCTATCCAGTCCCCCCTGAGCCGCCTTCTTCTCCTTCTCCTCCTCCTCCTCCTCCTCCTCCTTCTTCTTCTTCTTCTTCTTCTTCTTCTTCTTCTTCTTCTTCTTCTTCTTCTTCTTCTTCTTCTTCTTCTTCTTCTTCTTCTTCTTCTTCTTCTTCTTCTTCTTCTTATGATTATGATTATTATGATTATTATTATTATTATTATTATTATTATTATTATTATTATTATTATTATTATTATTTGTTAGACTAGACATAGGTCCCTGGACCATTCTTCGTATGGTTTATTCTCCAGACCTTTCATAATTTCTGTTGCTCTTCTCTGCACACTTTCTGGGGCTTCAGCACCTTTTTTGTATCATGGGAATCAGACCTGGACACAGTATCCCAAGTGTGGCCTCACCAGGGATGGTCTACCAAGACTCCTAGATCCTTCTCAAAGGCCACTTCTTCTCTACCTGTGCATTTGGTTTCTCCTGGCTAAGTGCAGGACCTGACTTTTCTCACCATGAATCACATCTTGTTGGTAGGACCCTGACACGGCAGTGGTGGTACTTATCCGGGATGACAATGAAGATGCTTCTAAGGAAGAGGTGAAGGCTCTGGTGGATTGGTGCAATAAAAGTCACCTGGTTCTAAACGTTAATAAAACAAAGGAGATCATTGTAGATTTTAGATGGAGTTGGCATGGTCCTACTCCACTCCGTATCAAGGATGCAGCTGTAGAGGTGGTTAACAGTATTAAGTATCTGGGGATGCAGTTAACTAGCAATCTGACTTGGTCTCTCCACACGTCATCCTTAGTGAAACATGAGAACCAAAGTCTGCATTTCCTGCGTCGGATGAGGAGAGCACATCTTTCTCCTTCTGTCCTGGCCACTTTTTACAGAGGCACCACAGAGAGCTTTTTCACAAACGGCATCCCTGTTTGTTTTGGTGGCAGCAGTGCCTCAGATAGAAAGCCCCTACAGAGAGTGGTGAGGACAGCAGAGAAAATTATAGGACGCTCGCTTCCCGTTATTCAGGATCCTGCTTACAAGCGCTGTGTGCTTAGAGCTCAAAGCATTGTTAAGACCCCCACACACCCACTTCATGGTCTGTTCCTGTTGCTCCCCTCTGGAAGTGGGTTTTGAAGTATTTCTAGCAGGACTTCCAGATCCTGGAACAGCTTTGTTCCTGATGCTATCCGTCTGGCAAACTTGCAAGATTTGTACATCCGAAGTAGACTGTGTTGTTTCTCCGTGTCATATAATATATGTGGGTACCTGCATATATATATTTACGTATCTTGTCATGTTTATGTTTTATATTAGGGGTGAAGACCCTTTGCGAGCTATCTGCAACATAATTCTATTTTAATGTATGCCGATTAGTCTACATTCAAAGTGACAATAAAGTTATTCTAACTCACTGTGAAGCCCACAAAGGCCCAATTCCTTTTCTCTTCCCTTCGAGCTGTATCACCCCTGGTCCACTCCTGGTCTTCTCATCTCTCACACAAAGTCTTTACAGGTGCTCTGTTTTTTTTCCTATTATTATTATTATTACTTTGAGATAGTCGATATCCATCACCAGCACTTGGTGAGAGTTTCTGCCGTTGCCATGGTTACAGCTCTAACTCGAAGCACCACTATTTCCCCCCCTCCTGCTCCCTGCCCATGGTGGGCTTCTCCCGCCGTGCACCCTGCAGTCAGGATCGCCTCCCCGTAACAGTGGCATTAATTGAGCGTGAAATGCGTCCAAACTGTACCACATAATTTATGCAGAATTAAATAGTTTTAAGATGTTCTTTTGTCATGTCGGGGTCCAGTCTTGACCCTTCTGGCTGAGCTCCCCAAATTAGCCTGTAGATGTCAAAATCTGAAGCCCATTTGGTGGAGGATTTGATCGTCAGATGTCTCTTCTTCCATTTTGACGATGAAAAGGGAGACAGATTATGCAAAAAAACCCTGCAAAAAACCCAGGATACAGCTCATCTTGTGGGACACTTTTTTTAAACCGTGCAACCAACGTTGTCCTTTTCAAGCATGTTAGGTGGATTTGTGTGTGTGTGTGTGTGTGTGTGTGTGTGTGTGTGTGTGTGTGTGTGTGTATGAATGTCAAAACACACCAGCTTGGACCTCGTCTTCCAGGTTAATTTGCAAATTGGAACGCAATTATCTATTCTCTCATCCTTCCGAAAGTGTTTCAGAGTAGGGTGGTGTTTTTTTTTAAATGCAAAAACGCATCTTCAGATGATGTGTTTTGCAAGGGAAAAAAAGCATCTTTTAAGCAGGGCTTCGGAATACATTTTCATATGGAATTGTTAAAATGGAAGATGAATGTAACAATGAAGCCAAGTGAACATATGAGGAAACACATGTGAAATGGAATATTATCAGGATTTGTTTAGACATTGGTGTCTTATTCAATATGTTCCTCAATAATGAAGATATTTCACGAGAGACCCAGGAAGAAAATACAAAAAAAAACAAACAAACAACAACAACAACAACAACACAACCAAAAACCACAGCTGTGAATTCTATCATCTAGGTAAGCGACAATTAAACAAGATTTCAGATTTCTTATCAGATGTGATCCAAAACAGTGCAATTTAATTTTAAGTCGTAGAAGTTCAACACCATAAAATGCCAACAAGTTAAGTTCAGTAAACCTGGATCATTTTTACATCTAGCTAATAGGGGATCTAGGACAACTCGGTGCGGCCAACTCACCATGGCCAACTCGCCTGCTCCAACTTGCCACAGTCAACTTTCTGTGGCCAACTCACTGCAGGACAAGAGTTTCACTAATATTGAAGAAATGGTGGAATAGAATCATTAAAGAAAAGATGCCGAAGGAGGGACAAAATGAAATGTGAATGACAAAAATTATTTTTTTAAAAAAGTATTTTAAATACTTAAATTGAATCATTGAATTGTTCTATGGCAACTTGGCCACAGTGAGTTGCCTTGGTGAATTGGCCATGGTGAGTTGGCCATGGTAAGTTGCCTTGATGAGTTGGCCATGGTGATTTGCCTTGGTGAGTTGCCCATGGTAGGTTGCCTTGGTGAATTGGCCATGGTGTGTTTGGCCATGGTAAGTTGCTTTGGTGAGTTGGCCATGATGAGTTGCCTTTGTGAGTTGGCCATGGTAAGTTGCCTTGGTGAGTTGGCCATGGTGTGTTGGCCATGGTGAGTTGGCCATGGTGATTTGCCTTGGTGAGTTGGCCATGGTGAGTTGCCTTGGTGAATTGGCCATGGTAGGTTGCTTTGGTGAATTGGCCATGGTGAGTTGGCCATGTTGAGTTGGCCATGGTGTGTTTGGCCATGGTGATTTGCCTTGGTGAGTTGGCCATGGTGAGTTGCCTTGGTGAATTGGCCATGGTAGGTTGCTTTGGTGAATTGGCCATGGTGAGTTGGCCATGGTGAGTTGGCCATGGTATGTTTGGCCATGGTGATTTGCCTTGGTGAGTTGGCCATGGTGAGTTGCCTTGGTGAATTGGCCATGGTAGGTTGCTTTGGTGAATTGGCCATGGTGAGTTGGCCATGTTGAGTTGGCCATGGTGTGTTTGGCCATGGTAAGTTGGCCAAGGTGATTTGCCTTGGTGAGTTGGCCATGGTGAGTTGCCTTGGTGAATTGGCCATGGTAGGTTGCTTTGGTGAATTGGCCATGGTGAGTTGGCCATGTTGAGTTGGCCATGGTGTGTTTGGCCGTGGTGATTTGCCTTGGTGAGTTGGCCATGGTGAGTTGCCTTGGTGAATTGGCCATGGTAGGTTGCTTTGGTGAATTGGCCATGGTGTGTTTGGCCATGGTAAGTTGCCTTGATGAATTGGCCATGGTAGGTTGCTTTGGTGAATTGGCCATGGTGAGTTGGCCATGTTGAGTTGGCCATGGTGTGTTTGGCCATGGTAAGTTGCCTTGATGAATTGGCCATGGTAGGTTGCTTTGGTGAATTGGCCATGGTGAGTTGGCCATGTTGAGTTGCCTTGGTGAATTGGCCATGGTGAGTTGGCCATGTTGAGTTGCCTTGGTGAGTTGGCCATGGTGTGTTGGGCCATGGTAAGTTGCCTTGGTGAGTTGGCCATGGTGAGTTGCCTTGGTGAGTTGGCCATGGTATGTTGGCCATGGTGAGTTGGCCATGGTGAGTTGCCTTGGTGAGTTGGCCATGGTGTGTTGGCCGTGCTGAGTTGTCCCATTCCTCTAATAGGAGATCTGATCCTGATGTCTGGAAACTGATTCATTGTTCTTGCCATCAGGAAATTCCTCCTTACTTCTAGATTGGATCTCTCATTAATGATCTTCCAGCCGTTACTTCTTGCCCTCAGGTGCTTTGGAGAATAACAGAATAACCGAGTTGGAAGGGACCTTTGGACGCCTTCCAGTCCAACATCCTGCTCAAGGCAGGGGACTTTAGATCATTCTGGACCAATGGCTGTCCAGTGACTTCTTGAAAACATCAAACGATGGAGCACCCATGACTCCATTGCTTGGTCGTTCTCACTGTCAGAAAATTCTCCTTAGTTCCAGGTTAGATTTGCCTCTCAGGAGCTTCCACCCATTGCTTCTTGTCCTGCCCTGTGGTGCTTTGGAGAATAAGTCAAGCCCTTCTTCTCTGGGACAACCTCTGAAGTAGTACAAGACATGTCTCCCTTGATCCTTCTCTTTGATAGTCTAGACTAGAGGTCTTCAAACTTGACAGCTTTAAGACTTGTGGACTTCAACTGGCTGGAGAATTCTGGGAGTTGAAGTCCACAAGTCTTAAAGCTGCCAAGTTTGAGGACCCCTGGTCTAGACATACCTAGTTCCCTCAACCGTTTGTCATAAGATTTAGTCTCCAGACACCTAGTAATCTCTGTTGCTTTATCTGCACTCTTTCTAGGGTCTTAGCCCCTTCAGTGAAGAGTCTTGGTTTCTCTGCTCGTTCTTCTCAAATCTCCTGATCCACAACTTGACACATTGCTTTCTCTTACGGGTCCCCTACTGTGGGCTCCTTCCATCTCCTTCTCTTCTCATGGTTCAACCACAACCCAACCGTCAACCTCAATCCAAGTGTGGACCTCTTTCCTAGATTTAATTCGGACCACTTTGCCCTTGTACAATAAATATTTCTTGTCGGAATCTTGCTGAGAAAGTTAAGATCCATGGAGACAACCCTTCGGATTTTCTTCGGTTTCCCATCACAAGTTGCTCCTAATTCCCCTCTTTTCTCAGCTTTGATTAATCACCCCCAGGAATGTTCTCTCCCCAAAGACCAAGCTAAAGCTCAGTTTGTCTGGGCCATTTCTCCTGCGGGGGGGAGTGGGCCCAGGGTTTGTCCACCGGCGTTCCCATCTTCAGATCCCATCAGTTACTGGAGCGGGGGAGCTCCAAAACCTGGAGAAATTGCTAACATGTGTCTCCATCACCTCCCGGAGATTAGCCCCAGATGGGGAAAATGGGGGTGGGGGAGGGAGGAGGGGGGAAAGGGGGATCCTCTTCACATCCATTTGCATTCTATGTTTGATCTAAATTTATAGCAGACGTCTTGGAAATATATGTGGCGAGGAGGGAGATAGATTTCAAACATCACCCAAACTGGCTACTTCGTGTGTTATTTCAAATATATGGACAGGATCATTAGGGGATGGACACATGCACATACGTACACACACACACACACATACTGTCACACACAAACACACAGTTTTGTGTTTCAGCATGTTGGGTGGTAACTTTTTCCAGCGTGTTCTTCTGGTTGCGCTCGCACGGTGTGGGTTTCCTTGCCAAGCATCCGCTGTCTGCAATGTTTCAGCAGCTGCTGTGGGAGGGGCAGAGCAAGGGTCTTTTCCATTGCTTGGGGAGCAGGGTGCCCAAGGGGGTGGGTGGGGGGCTTTTAGTGGTGGTGGTGGGTGTCTTACACGCCCAGCCTGACCACAAGATCCCTCCCCCAGCCCCAGACCGAAAGCTCTGAGGCCAGCAAAGGCGGGTGGGGAGGAGGCATGTTTCCCCTCCTTCGTTGCTTCCTGAGCCCCACATGAAGGACTTGGAGCGCATGAAGGACCAGGCAGGCTGTGGGAGCATCCGCTGTTGCGGTCTGGAATCATGCGCTCAACTTGCTAATTGGGTTTTGTCGCTAATTGGTGGCCTGCTTTTCTTGGCTCTGCTTCACATGTGGTTCCAAAGATGGGAGGGGGCTATTTTAATGCAGCCCCCCCATCCTAGGGCTTCCCAGGCAGGCTGGGGCTTCCACCCCACACTTCCTCATCTAGCCGTGAGAATCGGGATTCAGAAACGATCACAGCAGCAGGAGGCTGTGTGAAACTTTATTCTCTCTCTCTCTCTTCTTTCTTTCTTTCTTTCTTTCTTTCTTTTCTTTCTTTCTTTCTTTCTTTCTTTCTTTCCTTTCTTTCTTTCTTTCTTTTTTCTTTCCTTCCTTCCTTCCTTCCTTCCTTCCTTCTTTCTTTTCTTTTCTTTTCTTTTCTTTTCTTTTCTTTTTCTTTTCTTTTCTTTTCTTTTCTTTTCTTTTCTTTCTCTCTCTGCCTTTCTCCTCTCTCCCCCTTTCTCTCTATTTCTCTCTCTTTTCCCCCTCTTCTCTTTTTCTTTTTTTTCTCTTTCTTTTTTTAGGTCTTTCTTTCTTTCTTTCTTTTCTTTCTTTCTTTCTTTCTTTCTTTCTTTCTTTCTTTCTCTCTCTCTCTCCCCCCCCCTTTCTCTCTGTTTCTCTCTTTTTTCCCCTCTTCTCTTTTTTTTCCTTTTTTTTCTCTTTCTGATTTAGGTCTTTCTTCTTTCTTTCTTTCTTTCTTTCTTCTTTCTTTCTTTCTTTCTTTCTTTCTTTCTTTCTTTCTCTTTCCCTCTCCCTCCTTCTCCCCCTCCCCCTCCTTCCTTATGTTGTGCCTATATGTATGAGGGCTAGAGTTATAAAAGGCACTTGAGGTCCCTTAGGTACAATTCATCTTCATTACAGGAATCCGTTAGAAAATCATCCTGGTCAGTTGATGTCCAACTTTTGCCTGAGCTCATCCAAAAATTACAGAGTAAGTTGAAGTGGGAAAGGACCTTGGAGCTCAAGCAGAATATACCATTTCAGACAAGTGACTGTCCAGTCTCTCCTTAAAAACGAACCAGTGCTGGAGCACCCACAACTTCTGGTGGCAAGCTGTTCCACTGGTTAATTGTCCTCACTATCAGGAAGTTTCTCCTCAGTTCCAGGTTGCTTCTCTCCTTGATTTGTTTCCCATCCGTTGCTTCTTCTCCTGCCTCTTCAGGTGCTTTGGAGAAGAAGAGCCAAGCACTTATCTCAGTCAAACTGTCTTAATTCTCAGAAGGGGTTTTTCCCCCTTACATTCGTTTGGAATCCACTTTCCCCCAACCTTTAATTTTTTTCTCATGCGATTCTTCTCCAGTGCTTGGAGAAGGCTGTCGTATCTTTTCTTTCTCAAAGTTTAAAAAAGTTAAGGAGCACTCCTTTAAGAGCTTCCCCAGGAACTTAGTTCCTGACCACCTTCCTGCCCTCTCCCTGAACCAATCTCAATTTCTCCCAATCCTTCTGGAAATGCTGAGAACTAAAAGCACATTTTGAAGCCCAATGGATCCCGTTAGTCATTTGGGCTGTGAATCTGTGGGACACAGGGGGCTGCATCTATATCAGGCCCTCCCAAAAATCAAGAATGACCCATGCAGTTACTAATTGAAGAGAATTATTTCTGACTCAGAGTTGAATTGTTGGGTCTACAGCCTTCTCCTCCTCTTTCTCTATCTCCTCCTCCTCCATCTTCTCCTCCTCCTCCTCTTCCTCTTCTTCTTTCTCCCTCTTCTCCCTCCATCGCGTCCTCCTCTTCTTCTTTCTCCTCTTCCTTCAATATCTCCTCCTCTCCATTTTCTCTTCCTCCTCCTCCTCCTCCTCCTCCTCCTCCTCCTCCTCCTCCTCCTCCTCCTCCTCCTCCTCCTCCTCCTTTTCCCCTTTCTCTTTCTCCTTCTCCTCCTTCATATTCTTCTCCACCTTCTCTTCTTTATCTTATTCTCCTTCTCCTCCTCTTCCTTCTCCATTTTATCCTTCTCCTCTTCCTCTTCCTTTTCCATATTCTCCTCCTCCTCCTCCTCCTCCTCCTCCTCCTCCTCCTCCTCCTCCTCCTCCTCCTCCTCCTCCTCCTCCATCATCTTGCTAGTAAGGAATGGGGCTAGTAAGGAGGAAGCCATAATTTAGCCTGCAAGGCTGGGTTCACACAAGGTCCTAAGGCATTAAAAGAAAATCCCCATGGATTGCTCGCATTGTGTGAATGCACCCACTAGGCTTTTACAGACGCGTGCTGGAGTTGTAGCAGTGTGTGCAGCAGCCCTCCATTTCCAGGTGAAGCAAAACCCGGTGTTTTAAAAAATTCAGCAGCCCCCTTTCCTGGCAAGGGCAGGAGAGAAGGTCCCCATGCTTTAACCCTTGGCTGCTGGTGCCGCTGCCATTAAAGCTACAAATCTATGGAGACTGAAAATTTCAGAGCCATCTATCTTCTCACCTTGGAGGGGCTGTCAGAGCGAAGGAACGTTCCTCGGGAGCCGTCCTCCCCCCTCCTGCTCCCCCCTGGCCCCCTGACTCCTATTTCATCCCTCGAACAATGAGAAAATTATTCTTGTTCTCTAATTCAACCGGAGGTCACTTTCTATGTCGCTTCATCTCCCCTGAGCCCATCTGAATGCAGTGAAGGTCACCAGGGGAGGCCTCCGAGGTTGAGAAAGAGCAAAGCTGCAGGCAGCCGAAGGGATCTCGCTCCTTCGTGAGTTCCCTTCCGGCTCTGATCTGAAGTTGATCTGTTGATCTGAAGTTGATCTGTTGAGAAAAGCCGCTGAGAGGATCATGCTTTCTGGATCAGGACTTCACTAAGGGACAGGCCTTGGCCAGAACCCATGAACTGCAAAAGTCTGCTTTGGATTCTGCCGCTCCAGCTGTCAGGCAGGCCCTCGATTCTCTCACTCAGGGGCTCCTTGGTGCTCCCGAAGGCTGGGGGTTTTCTTGCAGACATTTCATGACCCAACTAGGTGACATCATCAGTGCTAGAAGGCGGAGGGGTTTGCAGAGTGGAGAACAAGGAGGGGAGGAGGAAAACTCTGGGTGCTCTGAGCTTGGTTGTTTTCTTGCATATATTTCATTACCCAACTAGGTAACAACATCAGTGCTAGAAGGGAGACCCATTTGTGGAGAGTAGTAGTAGTAGTAATAGGAGGAGGAGGAGGGGGAGGAGAATTATGAGTGTTCTCTGAGCTTGGTTGTTTTCTTCAAGATGATTCATCACCTATGCAATGTGATCAAGGTTGGAAGGGAGAGTGGTTTATGGGAGAAGAGGAGGAGGAGGAGGAGGAGGAGGAGGAGGAGGAGGAGGAGGAGGAGGAGGAGGAGGAGGAGGAGGAGGAGGAGGAGGAGGAGGAGGAAAACTATGGGTGCCCTGAGCTTGCAGAAATTTCATTACCCAACTAGGTAACATCATCAGCGCTTGAAGGGAGAGCAGTTTATGGAGAGTGGTAGTAGTAGTAGCAGCAGTAGTAGTAGTAGTAGTAATACAATTATGGATGCTCTTAGCTTGGTTGTTTTTTAGCAGATGATTTATTATCTGTGTAACATGATCAGGGATGGAAGGGAGTGTGGCTTGTGGAGAGGAGGAGGAGGAGGAGGAAAAGGAGGGTAGTGGGGTCCTTGGTAGTCTCAAAATTTAGTCATGAGACGTTGTGTTCTTTTAGCTTTTTTACTGTCTCTTTAAATGGTGTGTAAATATTGGTTGTTATCTCTATTAGAGCGCAGTGGTTAGGGTGCAGGACTGCAGGCTACTTCTGCTGATCACTGGCTGCCAGCAGTTTGGCAGATCGAATCTCACCAGGCTCAAGGTTGACTCAGCCTTCCCTCCTTCCAAGGTGGGTAAAATGAGGACCCAGATTGTTGGGGGCAAGAGGCTGACTCTGTAAACCGCTTAGAGAGGGCTGTAAAAGCACTGTGAAGCGGGATGTAAGTCTAAGGGCGATTGCTATGCGCCTGACGATGGCTGATTTGTCTTCTCTTTTTTGGGTTTACTTGAGAGGTTGTGGAAGGCTTTAATTGATTGGTGTGCTATGGTGACTCCATGCGCTTGTAATGGTCTGTTGGTGGTTTCTGAGATGTTTTTGATGTGTGGCCATGTTTTCCTTTTCGCAGCTTGCGTTCGTTGAGCTGCAGTGGGTTGAGTGGTCTTCAAAAGACCACAGACGAAGAAAAAAAACAGGAGTCATGTACAATATATAGTGTCAGGATTGTTGCAGCTGTTCCTGTATGTAAGACCAAGGAGGCAGAAGACTAGCAGAGAGCGTCCGGCAAGCCAATGCAGAAGAGTACTGACGATTCTTCCAGGCCTTGATTTTGGAAGATCCTGGAAGATCCTGTCTTGAGAACCAGATTGAAGAAGGATTCCTGCCGCAGGAGGAAAAAGGGGGAGATGGGTGGGAAGGGGAGGAGAGAGGATGGGAATGCCTTCCGGAGATCGCCTTCCAAATCTGAGCAGCTTGTCAAGAGAAGAGATCTCCAACCCCATGACTGGTACCAGTCCATGGCCTGTTAAGAACTGGACCACACGGTTAGAAATGGGTGACGGGTGAGTGGAACCACACATGCATGGGATGTAGGTTCTGTGCTCTGCCCCCCCCCCACTCCCCATTCATGAGAACATTGTCTTCCACAAAACTGGTCCCTGGGGCTGAAAAGTTGGGGACCACAGATCAAGAGAAAGAGGGGAGATGGTTCTCGACCTAAATGGCCCTGAAAAACAGGGCCCTGCAGACAGGGAAAAGGCTGTGCCATAGCAGATTTAGCAAACAGGGAACTTCCCTGGGCATCACCTCACTTCAGTTGCCCGGGTGGCAAGGTTTGTGTTGGCCAAAACTGGAAAACTTCCAATCTGGCCACCGATGCCCAAACTGGACCCTGTGAGGGAGATGAAGGACGGTGGGTTGGACGTTGATCAATAAAATGAATAAAGATGCATTTTAAAAGTGAGGGGGAGGGACAAGAAATGTGGAATCAAATGCTGAAGACTTCTTCCATTCTTCTTCTCTGAAATTTTGAAACTCTGCCTTCCTCTTATGGGTAGGAAGCTGTGAGGAAAGGCTCCGAGACAGAGAAAGGGAACAAAGAAATGAATGAAGAAAGAAGGCATAAGGTCATTAAAGGACAACAAAGGTTGAGGGAGGGAGGGAGGGAGGGATGAAAGAAGGAAAGAAGGGAGGGAGGGAGGGAAGGAGGAAGATATGGGAGGGGAAGGAGAAGAAAGAAAGAAAGAAAGAAAGAAAGAAAGAAAGAAAGAAAGAAAGAAAGAAAGAAAGAGAAAGAAAAACAAAGGAAGGAAGGAAGGAAGGAGGGAGGGAGGGAGGGAAGGAGGCAAAAAGGAGGGAGAGAGGAAAGAAGGAGGGAAGATGAGGGAGGGGAAGAAAAAGAAAACAACCCAACTCAACGAGTACCAAGAATGGCACGGTTCTCCTCCTCCTCCTCTTCCTCCTCCTCCTCCTCTTCCTTCTCCTCCTCTCCACAAATTCATCTTCTTTCTAACACTGATAGTGTTACCTAGTTACGTAATAAAATGTCTGCAAGAAAGCACCCAAACTCAGGGATCATAAAGGATCATAAAGTTCTTCTCCTCCTCCTCCTCCTCTTTTTCTTCTCCTCTTCATCTCCTCCTCTTTCTCCTCCTCCTCCTCATCCTGCTCTATCTTCTCCTCCTCCTTCTATATCTTCTCCTCCTTTTCCTCTACCTCCTCGTCCTTCTCTTTCTCCTCCTTTTCCTTTTTCTCTTTCTCCTCCTCCATATTATTCTCCTCCACCTCTTTATTTCCTCCTCCTTCTCTTGCTCCTCCATCTCCTCCTTCTCCCCCTTCCCCTCCCACAATTTGTTGAGTAGTTGTCGTTTCCAGGCCATGTGTTTCCATTTTACCCAAGCAAAGCCTTCCCAGGACCCCTTGTTCTTCCCCATCTCCTCTCCCCATCCTGCCTCTTGATCCAATGGTTATTAGGTCCAACCTGGAAAGTGGATAACTGCCTCTGCCGGCCACCAGCTTGGAGAGTGATGGAGTGTCCTTCAGGCGGTGTGACCATCCCTTTTTCTCCTGGCGCTCTCGGCTACACAAACTAATCCCGCCTTGCGCCAAGTGCACTTTTGCCTGGGCTGAGCCTCCTGTCTATTCATTTCACCTCCTGCAGGAAAGCTGGGAACGTTTTGCTGGCTCCGGGTTTGTTCCTCAGGTCTGGAGAAGACAATGAGTCCTTCTGCCTCACCTCCCGCGTTGATTGGGAGGGATGCCTGGAGGTTGAGTCACGGCAAAATGGACTTCTTTTCTTTTTGGTTGGAAAAGTTTCGTTGCTTATCCAAGTTGCTTCTTTAGTCTGAGCAAGTTGGTCAGCTTGCTCATATGTGTCCTCTAGGATGGTTTCATTTCTCACCTAATCTGGAGAGGCTCCCTAGGTGAGTAGGCATAGAGAGTCATTAAGGGTCCTTATTCCCAAATCCTTCTCTTAGGTGGGCCGTTAAGTGGGATCTCCCTGGTGAACCTGTGCGGTGGCCCTGATCTTCCTGGGAACTCCTACAAGAGCAGCAGGAAAAAATGGGGGACAGGTTGTGTCTGAGGTCTGTACCACCGTTGGAGGAAGGACTTTCCACTTTGGCATAAATGGATTCCTTCACTGAGGGTTTCTCTTGATTGGCTGGTTGGTTGCTTTCTTGCAGCTGTTTCATTACCCAAGTAGGTGACATTATCAGTGCTAGAAGGGAGAGGAGGAGGAGGAGGAGGAGGAGAATTGTGGGGTTCCTGGTGCTCTCTGAGCTTGGTGGTTTTCCTGTAGACATTTCGTTACCCAACTGGGTGATATCATCAGTGCTAGAACGGAATGGGGTTTGTGGAGAGGAGTAGTAGTAAGAGGAGGAGGAGGAGGAAGAGGAAGAGGAGGAGGAGGAAGAGGAGGCTTCAAGGGTCTTTGGTGCTCTCTGACTTTGGTTGTTTCCTTGCAGACATCCCACTACCCAAAGTAGGTAATATCATCAATGCTAGTAACGTCACTAGCAGGTAACATCACTAGCACTGACGATGCTATCTAGTTTGAGTTTTGGATCATCTGCAAGGAAACAACCAAGCTCAGAAAGCACCAAGGACCCCTCAGTTCAACCTCAAACTTCAAATATTTGTCTTTATTGGATTTCTTCACTCCTCTCTCAAACCATCTATCTTCCCTCTCCAAAATGATCCTCAGAAGAGTGTCCTTTTAAGTGAAGGTTTACTGCTGATTCTGGTGCTGTGGCGTTACTTCTCTTGTGCTCTCTTCTTCATCCACATATTGGGAGGGATAGTTCAGCCTTTGCTGAACTATTAGGAGCCTGGAGGCCTGGAGGCTAAAACATATAAAGAATAGTTGCAGGAATTGGGTATGTCTAGTCTAGAGAAAAGAAAGACTAGGGGTGACATGATAGCAGTCTTCCAGTATTTGAGGGGCTGTCACAGAGAATAGGGGGTCAACCTCTTCTCCAAACCTCCAGAAGGCAGGACAAGAAGCAACAGATGGAAACTAATCAAGGAGAGAAGCAACCTGGAACTAAGGAGAAACTTCCTGGCATTGAGAACAATTAACCAGTGGAACAGAAGTTGCCTTCAGAAGTTGTGGGTGCTCCAACACTGGAGGCTTTGAAGAAGAGATTGGACAGCCATTTGTCCAGAACAGTAGAGGGTTGGACGGGGTTGGACTAGAAGACCTCCAAGGTCCCTTCCAACTCTGTCATTCAGTTATTCTGTCTATCAGCAGAGGACTTTCCCAAGACCTGATCGGCATTCCAAAATGGGGTGCCAAACCAAGAACAGCCTTAGCAAAACAAAACGAAGCGGGTGTGTGTGTGTGTGTGTGTCTCCTTTTGTGACTCTCCAGAAAGCAGCCAACTGTGTTGGTTCACCACAAAAGACACCGTCAACTCACACATTTGTTGTGGCCTGCCTTCCTTGGCCCACAATCCGCTCCATCAGATGTTCAGCTAGAGGCAGCCAACAAAAGACTGCGGGGAGACTCGATTTGAGATGCCACAAGAAGGCTCTCTTTGATGAGAAACCATTTGCATTCAGTTCTCCTTCACCCGACTCCAATGCTGTGAGCGACATATGCAGGGGTGGGATGCATATGTGTGTGTGTGTGTGTGTGTGTGTGTGTGTGTGTGTGTAAATGGCTGGAGTGGGAGGCTTGTGTTATTCTCTCCACGATGCTTGCGCAATTAAAGACAGGGCTGGTTGTCTTTTTCCTTTGCAGCAATCTGTGTCTCAGCTTTCATAGGAAAGAGCCACAGAGCCAAAAACCTGCTGTTCGCTCTCAGGGTGTCAGGATAAGGTTCACAAGTAACCGCTGATGGACTAAATTCCATGTAAAAAAAAAGTCATAACCGTTTAATATTGATAAAGTACTGAAATGTAAATGTTCAAAGCGAGGCAGGAGGGACAGGGGGGAGGAACAGAGCAATGGCTTCCAAAATAAATAGCAAACCCCAGAGTGGAAAAAGAGAGGCTTTCTTCAGCCCTCAAGCTTGCAGGATGGGGAAAAAAACCCCCCAGAGAAGTCTTAGCGTTTAGGAAATTAGGACCTTTTGGTTAGATGCTATTCAAGTCCTGACTGGTTTTTGCTTTCCTCCATTTTATCACCATTGCTTAATCAAACGGTGTGGTCTTTGGTTTGGTTGTTTTCTTGCAAACATTTCATGACTCAACTATGTAATATCATCAGTATGAGTGAGTGTGGAGTTTGCACCCTTTTTCAGTGGAGTCGGAACGGTTTTTTCCCCCTTGGTATCTCCTTGACCAAGCTATTGTTTTCTGCTTGATTGTTTGTCTGGTGTTAATCCCTGCTTATCTGGGTTTCTCCTTCTGTGGGGTCCTTTGTGCTTTCTGAGCTTGGTTGTTTTCTTGCAGACATTTCATGACCCAACTACGTAACACCATTAGTATAGGAGAAGGGTGGGAGGAGGAGGGGAGGGAAAGGGAAGGGGAAGGGAGAGGGAAAGGGAAGGGGAAGGGGAGGACTGGTGATCTCTGAGTTTGGATTTCTTGCAGATATTACATGACCCAACTAGGTAACGTTATCAGTGCTAAAAGGGAGTGGGGTTTGCTCTCAATTTATATTCTGGTGTCTTGCCCTGTCAGTGTTGCTGGAAGTGCTGTTTTCTTCTTGGTGGTTCCTTGATTAGGTTGTTTGTCTGAGTTGGTAGTTCCTTGATTGGGGTGTTGTTTACTCTTTGATTGATGGTGTAGTATTAATCCTGGTGTTAATCTCTTCTTATCTGAGTGTTGATTGCTGGTGAGCTGGTGTTTTTGTGTCTTCTTCGGTTTCTTGATTGTCTCTTTTGAATGGTATGTTGATGTTGTTTATCTCTATGTGCCTGTTGATTGCTGATTTGTCTGAGTGCCGGGCTTCCAGGAATTCTCTGGCATTTTAGGATTTAGCTTGGTCTGGGATGCTCACAAGTTTCCCAGTTGAAACTATGGTGAAATCTGTCCAGGTGCTGTGAAATGAAGGACTTTTCATCCAGTCTTCTGACTTCTGTTAGTTGGTGTCCATGGATCTGCTCTGCTAGTCTTCTGTCTGTCTGTTCTACACAGCGACTGATACAGTCCTTAAACTATATGTTGTAAATGTTTTTTTTCTTCTTCTGGGGCTGCTGGGACTTTTGGTTTAATTGAGATATCAAACTAGATGGCATTTTCAAGCAGAATGTGATAGAACTTTTTCCTTAAGTGACAGGATTCTTCCTGGGACTTTGGATCCTGGTCTGCAGGAGAAGTAGCAAGGTGAAATGAGGAATGACAATTTTTTTGTGACATTCATATTGACAAGTTGTAAAGGGTGGTTTGATGCCACGACAGGAAGGTAGGTCCACAATGGTTGACTTCACTCTGAGAGTTGACACTGCTCCCTCTACCACAATGGAGAGCAATTAAATCAGAATCAGAATAGAGCTGGAAGGAACTTTGGAGGTCTAGTAGTCCAACCCCCTACTCAAGCAGGAGATCCTATACCATTTCTCACAAGAAAAGATCAGTTGCATTGGCTGGGGATTGCCAGTAGAGTCCTTCAGGAATCTGTTTTGGAGTCAGTATTATTCAACATATTTACCAATAACATAGATAATGGAGTTGATGGCTTCTCATAGTTGTGGATGTTGCAAAACTGGGACATCTAGCCAACACCCAAGATACACAATGAGAAGAAAGTCTAAGCTGGGTAGGTTGCAAGACTGAGTGGTAAAGATCAAGAGGTTTTTGAAAAGGAAGGAATAGAACATATCACATTTAGGAGGGAAAAATGTAGGAACATGCATACAATACATGGGATTCCTGGCTGAGAAACGCTACATTTGAGAAGAATTTGGATGTGTCATTGACAAAAGACATCAGTCAACATGTGAGCCAGCAGTTAGAAAGAGTAATGCAGCTCTGGGTTACATTAAAAGATACATATTAAAGATACATGTGGTCATTATTCTTCTTTATTTGTGCTGGCGAGACCACACCTGGAGTACTCTGGATGATCTTGGCCACCAAATTTCTAGAAGGATGTTGATGGGCTTGAGAAGGTTCAGAAGAGAGGGACACAGATGGTCCAGAAACATGAGGTCATACCCTTACGACTTGGTTTTCCAACCTTAGCAACTTTAAGATGTCTGGACTTCAACTCTCAGAATTGCTGGCTGAGGAATTCTGGGAGTCGAAGTCCACATATCTTGAAGTTGCCAAGCTTGAGAAACACTGTCCTATGAGCAGAAGAACTGGAGATGTTTCCTCTGAGAAAAGAAGGCAGGATACCGGTCTTTAGGTACCTAAAGAGAAGCTGCAGACATGAATGGTCTTCCATGGCTAGAGAAAGTAACTCCAGAAACAACCAGGATCAATTGGCCCTATATTTTATTTAAGGAGAGGAGGAGATTCCTGACCATGGGAGAGTCTACTATGGAGATTATGGGTTCTCCACCTTTGGAAGGTTTTAAGAAAAGGCTGGACAGCCAACTTTGGGTGATGATTTGACTGGTTGCAGAAGATTGGATGATGGTCTTCGCCAGCTCCACCATGATTCTATGAGAACAGTGAATAACTCAGAGCAGAGAGATTTCTCCCCATGGTTATTTATTACACTAAATAGTAAAACCAGTCAATCCACTTGGCCACAACGGGATTGTAGCAAAAATAAACTCCTGGGGAAAAAAATATATAAGTTGCATTTGTTGATTAAGTGCCTTGCAAAAAACCCACCTAGTCTTCTTCCAAAAATCATCCCCGGGACAACTTAAGCATAGACGCTTTTTAAAAAGAGCAATTCTACCTGCAAATTTACCTGACACTTACAGGAAAAGAGATGGGGAGGAAAGAGGAAAATAAACAGGTTGCATTTTATTATTAAAGCTCAGCCGTTGCTCTTATTCAATGCTCGAGAACAATAGGAACATCTCGGAAAAGATGTATTCCTGTGAGGAGATCAGAGCCTATTCCGAATCTCTACTGCCTGTCTCCTTGTCTGTTTTTGCTAAAGAGATTTCTGGCTGTTTTTCTTCCATTTGTTTTCCAGCTGCCAAAATCTATATTCCGAGTCGGTTGAAAAATGACTAATAGCTCACTGCAAATAAATAGACGGAGAAAATGTGGACCTGGAAGCTTGAATAGAAACTGACTCCGCTGTTGTATGGGCTGATTCTGTTTCTCTTTATTTTCACACCATGGTTCTCCATCCATGATAGCCTCTTTCTCTTACGGGGGATGAATTTTAAAAGATCTGTCAGGGTTAATGCAATGATCTCGCTCAGCCCCCAACCCACAGATTTCATGCCAGTTCATGGATGGGTGCTTCTCTCTTCTTATCCAGTCGATATTTTCTGTCCTTATGCCTCTCCTTTGAGCTGCATAATTTTGGATTATTTATCCCTTAATTGCAGCCCGACTTTGAGACGAGGGAAATCCACTGGACGGATATCAGGTTGAGAAGGAGCTTGACTTTTGAGCTCCTAAGCTGCATGATCTTCAGCCTCTGAAGATCGGTGGTTCAGTCCCACCAGAAGTTGGGAGGAGTTGTGGTCAGGGTCTGGAGAACCCTCAACTGGTAGAGAACTCCTCTGATGCCCAGGATAGATATATCATAGTCCTAAGACTGGAAGGGACCTTGGAGGTCTTCTAGTCCAACCCCTGCTCAAGGCAGGAGACTTTAGACCATTCCAGACAAATGGCTGTCCAGTCTCTTCTTGAAAACCTTCATTGATGGAGCATCCACAACTTCTGGAGGGGAGCTGTTGCATTGATTAATTGTTCTACCTGTCAGGAAGTTTTTTCCTTAATTCTAGGTTGCTTCTCCCCTTGATTTGTTTCCATCCATTGCTTCTTGTCCTGCCTTAAGGTGCTTTGAGAATAGTTTGACCCCCCTCTTCTTTGTGGCAGCCCCTGAAATATTGGAAGACTGCTAACATGTCATTCCTAGTCCTTTTCACTAGACTAGCCAAACCCAATTCCTGCAACCGTTCTTCATATGTTTTAGATTCCAGCAACCCAATCATCTCTGTTGCTCTTCTCTGTACCCTTTCTAGAATCTCAATATCCTTTTTCTATCATGGGGACCAAAACTGGATGCCGTTTTCCAAGTGTGGCCTTACCAGGGCATGATAATGTAGTATTAACACTTAGCGTGATCTTGATTCTGTCCCTCTGTTGATGCTGCCCAGGACTGCGATGGCCTTTTTGACAGCGGTTGCACACTGCTGGATCACATTTAAGTGATTGTCTCCTAGGACTCCAAGATCCCTCTCACAGTTACTACTCTTGAGCCAGGTACCACCTATTCCATACCTGTACATTTGGTGTTTTTTTTTTCTTGCCTAAATGTTGAACACCTGAAGGCAGGAGAAGAAGCAACAGATGGAAACTCATCAAGGAGAAAAGCAACCTGGAACTAAGGTGGAATTTCCTGACAGTGGGGACAATTAATTAGTGCAGTGTTTCCCAAACTTGGCTATTTTAAGATGCATGGACTTCAATTCCCAGAATTCCCCAACCAGTATGCCTGGTTGAGGAATTCTGGGAGTTGAAGTCCATACATCTTCAAAGGGTCAAGTTTGGGAAACACTGAATTAGTGGAACAACTTCCTTTCACTGGAGGTTTTTAAGAAGAGACTAGACATCCACCTGTCTGAAATGGTATAGGATCTCCTGCTTGAGCAGAGGGCTGGACTAGAAAACCTCCAAGGTCCCTTCCAATGTCAGGGTTCCGAGTAACGCATCCACCAAATGCAGAACTCCGAGGCAGGTAGATTCCTCAAACAACATGTTTATTGGATACATCATATTGGCACAGCTAGTGAAAACCAACTCTAAACTTTCCCCCGGGTTTTCCCCTAATATAAACCACAATTATTTCCCTCCCCAGGGGTCACCGGTCACATTGTCCAATGAAAGGAGTTGGGAGGCTGCTTGGTCACCACTTTCCTCCTTCACTTGCCACCTGCTGAGATGACCTTGATTCCTACAAGAACTTTTTGTTTTGACTGGTAGCCGGTCTATCTACTTTCCCCCTCCCTTCCCCCTTTCAAAGTTTGTGGCAACTGTGAGGCAGGAAAAGATGTCTTCAGCCAGGTTTGCTTCAGAGTTGACCTCCACCTCTATTCTGATTAAAGTATGTCAAGTGCATTTCAATGTACATCATGCTTCTTCCCCTAAACCAGTGTTTCTCAACCTTGGAAGCTTGAAGATGGGTGGACTTCAACTCCATTCTGGGAGTTGAAGTCCACCCATCTTCAAGCTTCCAAGGTTGAGAAACACTGCCCTAAACTGACTTCCATGGTGTGTGTGGCCACAGGTGGGGATCTGGGTCACATGGAGATGGACACCTGGAATCAACAGGCAATGGACCTGGGGGGGACGGACAGCCTGGTCTCAAAACAGCCAGGTACGCAAGGCTTGGCTAAGACTCTTCAGGAAAATTCTTCACGTTCTCCTCTTCTCCTGTTTTGCAGTGGCCTCACAACTCCCACCATTTCAGCCCAGCTGGGGGTTTCCTGCGGGGTCTCTAAAAGGTTTGGCATGCAGGAAAAGCAGCCAAACCTGTTTTCATTTCTCTTCTTCTTGTTCTTTTTTTTTTCTTCTTCTCAGAAACCAGTCCCCTGCTGAGATATCGCAGGGTCTTCAAAAGCTGAGAAGGGAAGGGAAGGAAGTCATGAAAAGAGGAGGAAGAAAATTCAAACTGCCTCCCCCCCCATCCCATCCACCAGAATTGCAGGGGCGGGGAAATGAGCACACCGAAAGCATTTCGTTTATGGAGATGAGACTGTAAATCAGGAGCGACTGGCATCCCCCTCCCCCACGCTGCAAATAGTTATCTGGACTCCTCCAAGAAGAGCCTTTATCTGCCTCCTGTCCTCAGCAAAGGGACTCTTCTGCCAAAGATCTCCTAGAACATAGAATAATAGGTTTGGAAGGGACTTTGGAGGTCTTCTAGTCCAACCCTCTGTTCACACACGAAACCCTGTATCATTTCAGATAAATGGCTGTCCAGTCTCTTCTTAAAAGCCTCCAATTTTTTTTTTTTAATTTGATTTATATGCCGCCCTTCTCCGGAGACTCAGGGCGGCTTACAATGCGTTAAGCAATAGCCTTCATTCTTTTGTATATTTTATACAAAGTCAGCTTATTGCCCCCACAAACTGGGTCGTCATTTCACCTACCTTAGAAAGGATGGAAGGCTGAGTCGACCTTGAGCCTTGGAGAGATTCGAACCAGCAGAAATTGCAGGCAGCTGTGTTAATAACAGGGTGCACTAAACCCCTGTACTATCAAGGCTCCAATGATGGAGCAGCCACAACCTCTGGAGACAATCCCTTCCATTGATTAACTAACAGAATAAGAGAGTTGGAAGGGACCTTGGACATCTCCTGGTCCAACCCTCTGCTCAAATAGGAGAACCTATACCAATGTGGACAAATAGTTGTCCAATCTCTTCTTGAAAACTCCAGTGATGGAGCACCTACAACCACAGAAGGCAAGCTATTCCACCGGGTAATTGTTCTCATTGTCAAGAACAATAACTATCAATCTCCTATAGATGGTTGGATTGCAGAGGGTTAGGATAGAGTAGAAGAGAATGGGAATAGAGTAGAGTAGAGTAGAGTAGAGTAGAGTAGAGTAGAGTAGAGTAGAGTAGAGTAGAGTAGAGTAGAGTAGAGTAGAACAGAACAGAACAGAACAGAATCTGGAAGGCACCTTGGAGGTCTTCTAGTCCAGCCACTTACTCAAACAGAAGAACCTATACTATTTCAGATAAGTGGCTTTCCAGTCTCTTCTTAAAAACCTCCAGTGATGAAGCACCCATAACTTCTGGTGGCAAGCTGTTCCACCAGTTAATTGTCCTCATTGTTAGGAAGTTTCTCCTTAATTCCAGGTTGCTTCTCTCCTTGATTAATTTCCACCCGTTGCTTCTTGTCCTGCCTTCAGGGGCTTTGGAGAATAGGTTGAGAGCCCCCTCGTCTTTGTGGCAACCTCTCAAATACTGGAATACTGCCATCAAGTCATCCCCAGTCCTTTTCTTCATTAGACCAGTGACTGTCCAGTCTCTTCTTGAAAACCTCTATTGTTGGGGCACCCACAACTTCAATCCACTGCAGGATGAAGCAGTGATGAAATCCAATTTTTTTTTTACTACTGGTTCTGTGGGTGTGGCTTGGTGGGCGTGGTGTTGTTTTGTGGGCGTGGCAGAAGGATACTACAAAATCTCCATTCTCACCCCACTCTGGATCCAGCCAGAGGTGGTATTTGCCAGTTCTCCGAACGACTCAAAATTCCCGCTACCGATTCTGCAGAACCTGTCAGTACCTGCTGGATTTCACCCCTGGGATGAAGGTCCTGTCACTTAAGGTGATGGATGGTGATCTACCACAATACAGACTAACAGAGTTAGAAGGGATCTTGGAGGTCTTCTGGTCCAACCCTCTGCTTAAGCAAGAGACCCTATACATTTCAGACAAGTGACTGGGTAGGTATGTAGAACAGCGAGGGGGGTGGGAAACAGCTGTGCTGCACGAATTAGATTCTCCTGATTTTAAATCGTGCGGCACAGCTGATTGTCATAAATACTGGTTCGGAGGAACCAGTAGCTTTTTTTTACTACCGGTTTGCCCGAACTGATAGTTTTTATCACTACGGGTTCGCCTGAACTGGTGCGAACCGGTAGCATTTCACCGCTGGCGTGAGACCTTCTTCTTTGTGGCAGCCCCTCAAATATTGGAAGACTGCTATCATGTCACCCATTGTCCTTCTTTTCATGAGACTAGAATACCCAATTCCTGCAACTGTTCTTCATATGTTTTTGCCTCCAGCCTCCTAATCATCTTGGTTGTTCTTTGCACCCTTTCCGGCGTCTCAATCTCTTTTTCTATCACGGCAACCAAAATTGGATGCATTCTCCCTTCTGCCCGTCTTTCCCATTTCCATTATTCTTGTTAGAAAAAAAAAAGTCAGGGGAAACTCAGGCAGAAGGAAGCTCAGAACAAATAATTACGCCGTGTCCTAATAATATAACTTTTGCTTATGCTCCAGAAATGAATCCCAATCCCAAATCTCAGCTAGACAATTCTAGGGCAGGACCATGTAGGGTCATTTTGAACAAAAATTGCTTTCGATTTTTTTTTTTTTCCAATGGAAAGGAAACAACTCAGTGGAAGTCTCTCCGGGATGGAGAAGCAGGATGAGAGATACAATGCTGTGCTTTTATCTTTATTGTCTTGCAACCCCTTCTTCATTTTGCACTTGTACTTTAATTATATCCTGAAATAAGTCTTAATGATGCAAAACCTCACCAGGGTGATTTACTGGCCAGGTAATGAGATTGGGGGGATTTACTGTTCAGAGATGGGTTTCAGCAGGTTCTGACTAGTTCTGAAAAACCGGTAGCGGAAATTTTGAGTAGTTCAGAAAACCGGTAGTAAAACTTCTGACTGGCCCCCTCCCCCATCTATTCTCTGCCTCCCAAGTCCCAGCTGATCGGGAGGAAATGGGGATTTTACAGTATCCTTCCCGTGCCACGCCCACCAAGCCACGCCCACCAAGCCATGCTCTGCCCACCAAGCCACGCCCACAGAACTGGGAGTAAAAATTTTTGAAACCCACCACTGTTACTGTTCCAATATTTGAGGGGCTGCCACAAAGAAGAGAGGAGTCAACCCAGTGAATGGGATTCAGCCGTTTCGGGCCGTTTTGGGAGAGCCAGTAGTTAAATTGCTGGCCCCGCCCCTTCCCGCCCCACCTCTTCCAGGAATCCCCATGCGCCCCATTTGGGTTCCCAGGTAGGTGCAGGGAGGCAGCCTGTTTTCGCTCCCAGGGGGCTGCAGGGAGGTCTACTAGGCCCAAAAAATGATGCATGGGGGAGGGGAGTGATGCGCCCCCCCACATCCCGTTTTGCTCCCAGGGGGGGTGCAGGAGGCCAAGTGCTGCCTGTCACACCCTCTGGCCACACCCACCCAGCCGGTCATTAGGGCAGAGAACTGCCTGTTAAATGATTTGAATCCCACCACTGGGTCAACCTATTCTCCAAAGCACCTGAAGGCAGGACAAGAAGTAACAGATGGAAACCTAGCACGTAGAGTCTCCAGCTGGAGCAGAGGGTTAGACTAGAAGACCTCCAAGGTCCCTTCCAACTCTGTTGTTCTGTTACTCTGTTAGTTAAGCATTGGAATGACTTGCCACCAGGTGCTCCATCACTGGAGGCTTTCAAGAAGAGATTGGACAACCATTTGCATGCAATGGTATAGGGTCTTCTATCTCAGCAGGGGGTTGGACTAGAAGACCTCCAAGGTCCCTCCGAATAACTCTGTTAGTCTCTTATACCCAAAAACAGAGAGGCAGAGAACAGAAGCAGAAGACTTGGTCATCTTCCAACTACAAGTAAGGATTTTTTTTTAAAAAAAATTGAAACGTTAAGGCAATTAACTTAAAGCAACTATTTCTCTGAAATGGTGCAGGGTCTCTGGCTTGAGCCGAAGGTTGGGCTAGAAGACCTCCAAGGTCCCTTCCGACTCTGTTATTCTCGTATTCTGCCATTCTTTCACACCTTCTGAAGGAAGTAGGCAAATGGAAAATCCCTTTCATTAGGGGGAAAACGTTCAGAAAATGAAAGATTTTGGCACGGCTCTCGTTCCTCCGCAGGTAATATATGTTTGCAAAAAACTTGGAAGTTCTCCCAGCAGCTTGGAGGTTGGTAACTGCTCTCCGTGTTCCTTTTGTTTTTCCGCTGCAAAATAAAAGGAACTTTTCTCTCTGAAGTGGTTTGGAGGGACATTTGATCCATTCAGCAGGTTCTTTTCTGCGCTGACCTTTCTGTCATTCAAAAGGAAGCGGTTTTATAAAAACATCTTGAATTGAGGTTTCCATCCAAAAGGATATTTCTAGCTAAAAGCAGGAGAGAGTTTCTCGTCAGGATGAAAGCTCTGCTATCTCTATTGTCCACTCCGGGAATAGAAGGCTTAAATTTCTTCTTGGCACAAACATTTGGTTTTATAAATAGATCCAGAACTGGAGGCTGGGAGTTAGGCTGTGGGGGGGGGGGGGAGGAGAGGGAAGAGATGAGAGCTAAACCCTCTCCCCATCTGAAGCGGAAGGCAGGATTCCTTTCCCCATGGACTGGATAAGAGAAGGTAATTCAGTCACTACCCTCGTACTCCTTCAGAACATAGGCTCCTAGGTCTGGAAGGGGCCCTGGAGGTCTTCTAGTCCAACCCCCTGCCCAAGGCAGGAATCCTTAGACCACCCTGGACAAATGGCTGCCTAACCTTTTTTTAAAAAATCTAAAAATAGATGATAGATAGATAGATAGATAGATAGATAGATAGATAGATAGATAGATAGATAGATGACAGAAATAAATAGATAGATAGATAGATAGATAGATAGATAGATAGATAGATAGATGACAGAAATAAATAGATAGATAGATAGATAGATAGATAGATAGATAGATAGATCAATAGAGATTATAGATAAATCAATAGAGATGATAGATAGATGATAGATAGATAGATAGATAGATATAGATAGATAGATAGATAGATAGATAGATAGATAGATAGATAGATAGATGACAGAAATAGATAGATAGAGATAGAGAGATGACAGAAATAGATAGATAGATAGATAGACAGATAGATAGATAGATATAGAGATAAATGACAGAAATAGATAGATAGATAGATAGATAGATAGATAGATAGATAGATAGATAGATAGATCAATAGAGATGATAGATAGATGATAGATAGATAGATGACAGAGATAGATAGATAGATGACAGAAATAGATAGATAGAGAGATAGATAGAGAGATAGATAGATAGATAGATAGATAGATAGATAGATAGATAGATAGATGACAGAAATAGAGATAGATAAATCAATAGAGATGATAGATAGATGATAGATAGATAGATAGATAGATAGATAGATAGATAGATAGATAGATGACAGAGATAGATAGATAGATAGATGACAGAAATAGATAGATAGATAGATAAGATAGACAGATGACATAGATAAATGATAGATAGATATAGATGGATCGATAGGTAGGTAGATAGATAGAGCTAGAGAGATAGATAAAGATAGATAGATATAGACAGATGGACAGACAGCTATAGTAGGTAGAGGGATAAGGTAGGATAGACACACAGAAAGATAGATAGATAGATAGAATATGGACTCCTAGGGCTGTAAAGGGATCTTGGAGGTCTTCTACTCTACCTAACAGCCATGGTGGTGCAGTGGTTAGAGTGCAATACTGCAGGCTACTTCTTCTGACTGACGGCTGACGGCAGTTAAGCAGTTCCGGTCTCACCAGGCTCAAGGTTGACTCGGCCTTCCATCTTTCCAAGGTGGGTAAAATGAGGACCCAGATTGTTGGGGGAAATAGGCTGACTCTGTGAACCGCTTAGAGAGGGATGGAAAGCCTTGTGAAGTGGTATATAAGTCTGAGGGCTATTGCTATTGCTACTCCAACTCCTGCTCAAGGCAGGAGTCCTCCTACCATCCCAGACAAATTTATTTATTTATTTATTTGATTTGATTTCTATACCACCCTACTCCCGAAGGACTCAG
Organism: Pituophis catenifer annectens; assembly: GCF_029215685.1. NCBI lineage: Eukaryota > Metazoa > Chordata > Lepidosauria > Squamata > Colubridae > Pituophis > Pituophis catenifer. The sequence continues at coordinate 295,786,175 of NW_027256882.1, read as the reverse complement.
GGTGGTGCACAGCCAAACAATAAAACACATACATACAAAATTTAAAAGCAGAATTAAAATCAAATTAAATAATTTTGGCCCAGACAAATTAAAACCCCAAACTATTTAAAACCAAATTTTAAAATTGAATATATAAAATACTAAAAGATATTTAAAAATTAAAAATCTTTTATAAAAGAGGGAGAAAATTAGGCCAGGCCTGCCTGGTGAAATAATAAGGTCTTTAAAGCGTGGCGGAAGGTGCGCAGATCCGGGATCCTCCGTATCTCTGGGGGGAGCTCGTTCCAGATAGTAGGTGCCCCCACAGAGAAGGCCCTCCCCATGGGGGCAGCCAGTTGGCATTGTTTGGCCGACGGCACCCGGAGGAGCCCCTCTCTATGAGAGCGTACCGGCCGGTGGGAGGCTATTGGTGGTAGTAGGCGGTCCCGCAAGTACCCAGGTCCTGAGCCATGGAGCGCTTTAAAGGTGGTAACCAAAACCTTGAAGCGCACCCGGAAGACCACCGGGAGCCAGTGCAGCTCGCGCAGGAGGGGTGTTATATGGGAACGCCATGTCGCTCCCATTACCACCCGCGCGGCCGCACTCTGCGCCAGTTGGAGCCTCCGGGTGCTCCTCAAGGGGAGCCCCATGTAGAGAGTGTTGCAATAGTCCAGGCGGGAGGTGACGAGGGCATGAGTGACCGTGCGTAACGAGTCCCGATCCAGAAAGGGATGCAACTGGCGAATCAGGCGAACCTGATGAAAAATCCTCCCGGTCACGGCCGTCAAGTGCTCTTCTAAAGACAGCCGTGAATCCAGAAGGACACCCAAGTTGCGAGCCCTCTCCGTGGGGGCCAGTGATTCGCCCCCAATAGTCAGTGATGGCGTCAACTGGCTATATCGGGACGTCGGAAACCACAGCCACTCGGTCTTGGATGGGTTGAGCCTGAGCCTGTTCCTCCCCATCCAGATCCGTACGGCCCCCAGGCACCGGGACATCACTTCAAGGGCATTGTTGGGGTGGTCCGGGGTAGAGATGTACAGCTGGGTATCATCAGCGTACTGATGGAACTTCACCCCGAAACCACGGATGATCTCGCCCAGCGGCTTCACATAAATGTTGAACAGGAGGGGCGAGAGGACCGACCCTTGCGGCACCCCACATATGAGGGGCCTCGGGGTTGACCTCTGCCCCCCTGTCAACACAGACTGTGACCGGTCGGAGAGAAAGGAGGAGAACCACTGCAACACAGTGCCTCCCACCCCTAACTCTTCCAGCCGGTGCAGCATGATACCATGGTCGATGGTATCAAAAGCCGCTGAGAGATCTAACAGGACCAGGACAGAGGAGCACCCCCTGTCCCGAGCCCTCCAGAGATCATCAACCAACGCGACCAATGCCGTTTCCGTGCTGTACCCGGGCCTGAAGCCTGACTGGAACGGATCCAGATACGGCACTTCATCCAGGTGCTGGGTGAGCTGTTGCGCAACCACACTCTCAACAACCTTCGCCACAAAGCGAAGGTTGGAGACCGGACGATAGTTTACCAACATTGCCGGGTCCAGGGAAGGCTTCTTGAGGAGAGGCCTCACCACCGCCTCTTTCAAGGCGGCGGGAAAGTCACCCTCACCCAACGAAGCATTTATAATCCCCTGGAGCCAGCCTCGTGTCACTTCCCGGGAAGCCAGTACTAACCAGGAAGGACACGGGTCCAATAAACAAGTGATCGCGTTCAGTCTACCCAGAATCCTGTCCACGTCCTCAGGGGTCACAGGATCAAACTCATCCCAGATAACATTCTCAAGACCTGCCCCTGTCTCTCCCCCTGAGACTACCCAGTCCAAATCTCCACTCTCCACTCTCTTCTTGAAAACTTCCAGAATTGGAGCACCCACAACTTCTGGTTAATTGTTCTCAGTGTCAGGAAACTCCTTAGTTCCAGGTTGCTTCTCTCCTTGTTCAGTTTCCATCCCTTGCTTCTTGTCCTGCCTTCAGGGGCTTTGGGGAATAAAACAAGGCCCTCTTTCTGTGTCAGGTCTAATTTTTTTTAAAAAACAACACCTCGCATCCCCAACCACGCATTCAAAGCCCCTCAATGCACCTAAAGAGGTAGCAGGGCTCGGATTCCATGACTGTGGCTGCCATGTTGACTCTTTTGAATGCCTCTGGATCCCTGGATCTTCCTCTGATCCCCTTGAGAAAAAATGACAAAGACAGCCAGCCCTTTTAGAGCATTGTTCCAGCGGGATCATCTTACAATGCTAACCGTCGCGATCATTTTTATTATTAACATTTTCTAGGGTTTTATCCATTCTAAATGGTTGCTCGGGTGATTTTATAGATGCCTCACCTAGGGTTGCCATACGGATGTATGCAAATAGGCAAACTGCTGCCTCCCACTGAAGTCGGAATCACATATTTCCATGCAAATGAAAGCACAGACCCAAATTTCAAGCCAGCTGGTCTTTGATGGAGCAGAGCCTCAAAGCTCCCAGGAATTCAACTTTCCTCTTTTAGGTTAGCGAAAGGCAATGCATGAGAATTGATTTCTCTGCCTGGGTCTCTTGATGTTGTTGAGAAAGTCCATTTCTCATGCTCAGAAATGGCTCTTCAATCACATGCAGGAGAAGGTTGCATCTCCAGGGATTCAGCAGAGGTGACTCTTGGCTTTTGAAGCACAAGGAGGAGGAGGAGGAGGAGGGAGAGGGGGAGGGGAGGGGAAGGGGAGGGGGAAGACTGTTGGGTTCTTGACACTCTCTGAGTTTGGTGTTTTCTTGAAGGTGTTTCATAACCCAACTAGGTAACATCATCAGTGCCAGAAGGCAGTGGGTTTGTGGAGAGGAGGAGGGGAGGAGGAAAAGGAGGAGGAGGAAGAGGAGAGGGAGGGGGAGAGAGAGAGAGAGAGAAATGGTTTGCTCTTCTTATATTACAGGTAGCCCTCAACTTACAAAAGTTTGTTTAATGACTGTTCAATGGCACTGAAAAAAGTTTTTCACACTTACAACCGTTGCAAAATCCCCCTGATGATGTGATCAAAATTTGGACCCTGGCTAATATTTATGATGGTTGCAGTGTCCCAGGTGATGTGATCCCCTTTTGTAAAAGGAGGAGGAGGAGGAGGAGTATTGTGGGGTCCTTGGTGGTCTCTGAGCTTGGTTGTTTTTTTGCAGACATTTCATAACCCAACTTGGTTGCTAGCATGGAAATAGTTGGGTCATGAAATATCTGCAAGAAAAGATTAAGCCCAGTCACTATCAACAGCCCCACAGTCTCCTCCTCCTCTTCCTCCAACCACATTCCCTTCTAGCACTGATGATGTTACCTAGTTGGGTCATGAAATGTCTGCAAGAAAGCTACCAAGCTCAGAGAGCACCAAGGACTTCGCAGTCCTCCTCCTCCTCTTCTTCTTCCTCCAACCCCACTCCTTTCTAGCACTGATGATGTTACCTAGTTGGGTCATGAAATGTGTGCAAGAAAGCTACCAAGCTCAGAGAGCACCAAGGACCCTCCCCCAATATTGTAACGATCGTCTTGTTTGTGGGTCTTGTGTTGCTTAAGAGGACAGGTTGCTGCCTAGTTCCATGGTCTGCCTTTTTCCAACCAAAGAGAACAACTCTGGACTAGATGCTGCTGCCTCTTGCTTTACTCAACCTTCCAGCCGAGCTCACTCCTGGGAGTCTGCCTGACGGATGAAATATGCTGGCAGTTGAAGGTAACGGAGTTAACGGTACAAGATCACAGATCAGCGGCATGCTTAATCAGCAAAGAACCTTAACTTCACTATTGACTTTGTTCAATGAACTTGGAGGTGGTGCACCCCATTAGCCACAAATGAAGCCAAGTATTTATCTAGGAGAGAAGCGCTAAGGAGTATGCAGGGAGCCAGAGCCTTCTCAAGGGCTTCCTAGAAAGGAATGAATTTAAGAGGGTTAGGAGCAACTCAAAGTAGGCTATTCTGAGGGGGGGGGTAGGGGGTAGGGAGGAGGAGCGCTCACCTAGAACTAAACCTTTCCTATAAATATCCAAACTCAATAGGCTGACAAATGGAACTCATCTGTTACAACTCTGGAGCCCGTTTCTTGCTACAGGTCAGGGTATTTTTAACAAGGCACCAATCTTGACTATCTAACCCTATGTAAGAAAATGAAATTCAATGTGGAGAAAAGTAAAGTCCTACATTTAGGCAACAAAACCCAAAAGGACACATACAGACTGGGTGAAACCAGGCTTAATAGCACTAACTGTGAGGGGGATCTTGGAGTCTTAATGGACAACCAGCTAAATATGAGCCAGCAGCCAAAAAAACCATTGCATTAACAGAGGGATATAATCAAGATCAAGGGAGGTACTAACACCACTCTATAAACCTTTAGGAAGACCACACCTAGAGTACTGTATCCAGTTTTGGTCACCATACTATAAAAAAGATGCTGAGACTCTGGAAAGAGTGCAGAGAAGAGCAACAAAGAGGATGAGGGGACTGGAGGCTAAAACATATGAAGAACGGTTGCAGGAACTGGGCCTGGCTACTCTAGAGAAGAGAAGGACCAGGGGAGACAGGATAGCAGTGTCCCAATATTTGAGGGACTGCCACAGAGAGGAAGGGGGTCAAGCTATTCTCCAAAGCACCCGAAGGCCAGACAAGGAATAATAGATTGAAGCTGATCAAGGAGAGATTCAACCTGGAAATAAGGAGAATTTTTCTGACGGTGAGAACAATCAACCCATAGAACAGAAGTTGCCTTCGGAAGTTGTGGGAGCTTCATCACTGGAGGCTTTCAAGAAGAGACTGGACTGTCATCTGTCAGAAATGGTGTAGGGTCTCCTGCTTGGGTGGGGGGTTAGACTAAATGACCTACAAGATCCATTCCAACTCTGTTAATCTGACTTTCCAAGGGGTGCTTTCATTCCCATGTACTATTTTGATTTATCTGTCAAACTCGGTCCATTTCGGTTCTCTCAATCCATGGCATTTGACACCTGAAAAACATCTCATCATGAAAGGTGTATTTTTTAAGGCACCTACACATATTTGCTAATGAAACCCAGTTAATTTACACATTTTGGGTCCATGTAGTTAAAATCATGTGCAAGTCGAGACCTCCTAATTAGGAGGAGATCCTAATTAGAATCAGGAAAAGTTTGGTTTAGTCAGTTATTAAATAAATGTGACATTGCTAATTTATCTTCAGGAGTAAGGGCCCTTTGAGCAGGCAGCCCCTTGCCCTGATTTGCAGACAGCTCAAATTGGAAATGCTATGGAACCCTCAAATGGTAGAAGGTTTGAAGGAACCTCAGATGTCATCTAGTCCAACCTCTGCCCAATGCAGCATTTTGGACAGACATCCATCCAGTTTTTGAGAAGAAGAGGTCCTACCTAGAAGTTAAATCTACTTCTAGGTAGAAAGAACTATAGAGAGATCCAACACAAAGAAGAGGGAGTCAAGCTATTCTCTAAAGCACCTGAAGGCAGGACAAGAAGCAAAGGATGGAAACTAATCAAGGAGAGAAGCAACGTAGAACTAAGGAGAAATTGCCAAGATCATGAGAAGTGTTAATACCACTTTATAAGGCCTTAGTAAGAAAGCTGTGTCCAGTTTTGGTCACCAGGATGTAAAAAAGATGTGGAGACTCTAGAAAGAGTGCAGAGAAGAGCAACAGAGATGTTTAGGGGACTGGAGGCTAAAACATATGAAGAATGGTTGCAGGAACTGGGCATGTTTAATGAAAAGAAGGACTAGAGGAGACATGATAGCAGTCTTCCAATATCTCAGGGGTTGCCACAAAGAAGAGGGAGTCAAACTATTCTCCAAAGCATCAGAAGGCAGGACAAGAAACAATGGAAACTAACCAAGGAGAGAAACAACCTAGAACAAAGGAGCAATTTCCAGGCAGTGGAAGGTTTTTCAGAAGAGACTGGACAACCATTTGTCTGAAATGGTATAGACTCCTATAGACAGGAGGTTGGACTAGATGACCTCCAAGTTCCCTTCCAACTCTGTTATTCCATTAACCTAGAAGTAAGGAGGAATTTCCTGACAACGACAGCAATTAATCAATCGGACAGCTGGCCTCCAGAGATTATGGTTGCTCCGTCCCTGGATATTTTCAAGAAAAGATTGGACAACCATTTGTCAAGGATGATATTCCTGCTAGAGCAGGGGGTTGGACTAGAAGACCTCGAAGGTCCCTTCCAGCCCTATTATTCTATGACTCTATGATTTGGGCAGAAGAGGAACCCACCACTTCACAACATGATACAACCAGATCTTTCCAGATCACGAAATTCTTCGAGATCTCCAACTTGAACTTATTTCCAGCAGTTTCTGGTCCTGGCCTCTGGGGGCCCCAGAGAAAGCCTACTCCCCTCTTCTTTGACAAGCATCTGACATCTCCCCCAAGTCTTCACTTCCGCAGGCTAAGCAGGCCCACATAATCTACCGTGCCTCAAAGGACCTTCTCTCCATCTTGTTACCCTTTCTCTGAACTTACTCCATCTTGTCAACGTCCTTCTCGGACTGGAGAGACGCCAAGTGGGGCTTGACTAAGGCAGGAACAGTTGCTTCCTGCGATTTGGACACTCAGCATTGGCTAATGTCCCCCAGGAGAACCATTACCTTCTAGCAGCTCCATCACACTGCTGGCCCGTGTTCAGTTTGTGGTCACTGAGGACCTTCAGATCCCCATCCCACGTTCGACTGCCAAGCGAGGTCTCTCCATCCTAGCCTTGAGCCTTCTGCTTTCCCACCCAAAGGCAGGTCTGTGTCTTTCTCCCTGTTGGCTTGCCTCTTCTTCATCTCAGCCCACTGCCTAAATCAGAGGTCTTCAAACTTGGCAGCTTTAAGACTTGTGGACTTCAACTCCCAGAATCCTGGGACTTGAAGTCCACAAGTCTTAAAGCTGCCAAGTTTGAAGACCTCTGGCCTAAGTTCTCTAGAAGTTTTTGAATCTTCTCTCTTCTACCTCAAGTGTAAGGCATCCTTCGCAAGGTTGCCTTGTTTAGAAGAAGACTTAGAATAACTTTATTGTCACTTTGAATGTAGACTAATTGGCATACATTAAAATGAAATTTTGACGCATGCAGCTCTCAAAGGGTCCAAATCCAATTCTACCCTACATAAACATGACAAGATAGATAGATAGATAGATAGATAAATGAATAAATACAAAATGATGCATATACCCACATATATTCTATGGCACAGAGAAACAACACAGTCTAGTCCAGATGTATACATGTACATGTAAGGAGCCTGGATAGCTCTGCAGACAAGGCACTGCAATTTAACACCAGCTGTCTGCAATTACTGCAGGTTCGAATCTCTCCAAGGCTCAAGGTTGACTCAGCCTTCCATCCTTTCTAAGGTAGGTAAATTGAGGACCCAGTTTGTGGGGGCAATAAGCTGACTTTGTATAAATATACAAAAAAGGATGAAGGCTATTGCTTAACGCATTGTAAGCTGCCCTGAGTCTCCGGAGAAGGGCAGCATATAAATCAAATTAAAACAAACAAACAAACAAATCTTCGCGATGGCCTGGGAACAAAGCTGTCACAGAATCTGGAAGTCCTGCTTAGGAATACTTCGAACTTCGAAACCTCCTCCCAGAGGGGAGCAACAGGAACAGACCGTAAATCGGGTGTGTGGGGTCTCTAACAAGGCTTTGCATCCTGAATAACGGGAAGTGAGCTTCCTATAATCTTCTTGGCTGTCCTTTGCAAAACATGATGACTATCCTGTCAACCTCCTCATGCCAAATTCTTGATGAAAATACTGAAGGGCACAAGGCCCAGGACAGAGCCCATGGTCCTTCTCTCAAAGTCGATCTGGAGGGAAGGGACATGATAGCAGTCTTTCAATATTTGGGGG
>NW_027256882.1:295760828-295773328 GCF_029215685.1 Pituophis catenifer annectens | reverse complement strand
CAACCGCCTCGCCTGTCAAACGCCCCTCTCTATACTTAGGCTATTAAGTTAATTTCGGCAGCCTATTATCAGGCCCGGCTTATTTACCAATTGCGGAGCTCAAGGTCCTTTTTCCAATTTCCATTTCCATATCCTCCGTGATCTTCCTGCTGCTGGGCAAAGAATAACAGAATAACAAGAGTCAGAAGGGACCTCGGAGGTCTTCTAGTCCAACCCCCTCCTGCTCAAGCAGGAGATGCTATACCAGTTCTCCTGCTTTGGGGCTAACTCCCCTGCCCCAAAAAAGAGGGGGGGCTAGCAATAGGAGTGACAACTGCACTGCAGGGTGCGTGTGTGTGTGTGTGTGTGTGTGTAAGGAGGGAGGGGAAGTCAACCAATGGAACAGAAGTTGCCTTCGGAAGTTGTGGGAGCTTCATCCCTGGAAGCTTTCAAGAAGAGACTGGACTGCCATCGGTCAGAAATGGTGTAGGGTCTCCTGCTTGGGTGGGGTTGGACTAGATGACCTACAAGGTCCCTTCCAACTCTTCTGTTAATCTGTATCTATCTGTATCTATTCTCCATGGCTCTTCCAGGCTTCATTTCATCTTTCTGCAGCTTCCGTTTCACATGCCTTTCCTTCATGCATTCAGCCCTGTTGGAGTAGAACAGAAGGACAGAGCTGGAAGGGACCTTGGAGGTCTTCTAGACTAACCCCTTGTTCAGGAAGGGAATCTGATACCATTCCAAACTGGGTATGTCTAATCCAGGGGTGGGATCTTAATTTTTTTACTATCGGTTCTGTGGGCGTGGCTTATGTTGTGGGCGTGGCTTGGTGGTGGGGGGTAATGTGACGGTGGGCGTGGCCAATTTTTTTTTTTTTACTTTTAAAAGCATTTTTTCTACAACCTTAAGAGATTGCAGAAAAAAATGCTTTGAAAAGCTGATGATGATCCCAGCTGAGCCGCGGGATCATCAGAAGCTTTTTTTTTTTTACTTTTAAAAGCATTTTTTCGGCCGAAGAGGTTGTAGAAAAAATGCTTTTAAAAGTTAAAAAAAAAAAGCCTCTGATGAGGTGGGCGGGGTAAGCGAGCAGCGATAGGGCCGGGGACCGGTTTGGGGGCGTGGCCAATGTTATTACTGGTTCTCGGAACTACTACAAATTTTTACTACCGGTTTTTGCAAACCGGTGCGAACCAGGAGCAACCCATCACTGGTCTAGTCTAGTGAAAAGAAGGACTAGGGATGAGGGATAGTAGTGAATAATAGCAGTGTCAAGTATTTGCAAGCCATTGGCACATATATCATACAGACACTAGTGGAGGCAGAAAGTGCCCCCACCCCTATGTGGAGAGGAGGGGCTTACACTGAGTATAAAACCCCCTCTAACCTTTCCACTATGCTCTCTTTTACGTTTGTTCTCCATGAGACATGATCTTTGATAGGGGTAGTCACACACGCTGTGTGCCCCCTACCCTAATGGATATTAAGACAGCCTTTGTATATAGTTAATATGTTTTGTTATATGAATAAATACATTTATCACATTTATTCATGCATCTGCCTTTGGACTCTTCTATGCTCCTGGGTGTTTCTACGATCCCAATTTCCACAAGCAGCATTCCAGTATTTGAGGGACTCCTACAAAGAAGAGGAGTGTGTGGCAATTTATTTTCCAAAGCCCCTGAAGGCAGGACAAGAAGCAACGGATGGAAACTCATCAAAAGGAGAGAAGCAACCTGGAATTAAGCAGAAACTTCCTAACAGTGAGGACAATTAACCAGTGGAACAGCTTGCCACCAGAAGAAGAGTCTGGACAGTCACTTGTCTGAAATGGTATAGGGTTTCCTGCTCGAGCAGGGGGCTGGACTAGAAGACCTCCAAGGTCCCTCCCAGCTCTCTTCTGATTCTAAGATGTATGGATGCCATGCTGCCTAGGGAATACAGGGAGTTGAAGTCCACACCTCTTAAGATGCTCATGGTTGAGAAACCCTGGTTCACAATGGTATTGTGGGAACACAAAGAATTCCCTATCCAGGATACAAGTAGCCCTCAGCTTACAACCATGATTTCTGTTGCTAAGTGAGACCGTTGTGAAGCAAGTTTTGCCCCATTTTACGGCCTTTCTTGCCACAGCTGTTAAGTGAATCATTGCAGCTGTTAAGTTAGTCACACGGTTGTGAAGTGAATGCGGCTTTTCCCGTTGACTTAGTTTGTCAGAAGGTCACAGAAGGGGATCACGTGACCCCGGGACTCTGCGACCGTCATAAATGTGAGTCAGGTGTCAAGCTTCTGAATTTTGATCACGTGACCATGGGGGAATGCTGCAACGGTCGTAAGTCATTTTTTTTCAGCCCCGTTGTAACTTTGAAAGGTCACTAAATAAATGATTGTAAATTGAGGATTGTAAATTGAGTAATTTGCATGAGTTATGTGAACATAACTGCCTTTTCTTTTCTTTTTTCCTAAAATTTCCCCCCCCCCATGGATTGAAGTGAGGGTGGGGCCATCCACAGTGTGTGTGTGTGTGTGTGTGTGTGTGTGTGTGTGTGTGTGTAAAAGAGAGATGCATGCTCCTCTAATATTTTTTTCTCACCAGCCATTGGCTCACATCAAATCGCACATCGTGCTAAGCTGTTGCTGCTTAACCCCAGTTCCTGGAATAACTCACTAACCGTTAACTGGCTAATTATCTTGGCTGCCGTACCTTTTCATTTTGGATGTTTTTATTGTTTTAAAAATAAAACAATTTTATTGTTTTATTTTTACTTGGAAAATCGTTTTTTTCTAGTTTTAGCAGTGTAAGCCACCTGGTTGAGATGGCCACATATAGAAATAAATAACAGAAGAACAGAGCTGGAAGGGGCCTTGGAGGTCTTCTAGTCCAACCCTCTGCTCAAGCAGGAGACCCTATACTATTTCAGACACAGGCTTGTCCAATCTCTTCTTAAAAACCTCTACGGTCGTATTGGAGCATCCACAACCTCTGAAGGCAAGCAATTCTCTTAATTGTTCCGACTGTCTGGAAATTTCTCCTTAATTCTAGGTTGGATCTCTCGTTAATTATCAGAATAACAGAGTTGGGACTTTGGAGGGCTTCTAGTCCACCCTCCCTTTTGCTCAAGCAGGAGACCCTATACCATTTCAGACAAGTGATTGTCCAATAAAGCCAGGGGTGAAATGCTACCGGTTCGGACCGGTTTGACTGAACCAGTAGTCTTTAGTCCTTAGTCTTTATTTGATTTATATACCGCCCTACTCCCGAAGGACTCAGGGCAGTGAACAGCCAAACAATAAAATACATACATACAAAATTTAAAAAACAGAATAAAACCGAATTAAACAAATTTGGCCCAGGCAGATTTAAAACACCCCAATCATTTAAAAACAGATTAAAAATTATGTATTAAAAAAGAAAAAGGGGAAAAAGATTAGGCCAGGCCCGCCTGGTGGAATAAAAAGGTCTTGAGAGTGCGGCGGAAAGTGCGCAGATCCGGGATCCTCCGTATCTCCGGGGGGAGCTCATTCCAGAGAGCAGGTGCCCCCACAGAGAAGGCCCTCCCCCTGGGGGCCGCCAGTCGACATTGTTTGAGAGCGTACCAGCCGGTGGGAGGCTATTGGTGGTAATAGGCGGTCCTGTAAGTAACCAGGTCCTAAGCCATGGAGCGCTTTAAAGGTGGTAACCAAAACCTTGAAGCGCACCCGGCAGACCACCGGGAGCCACCCGGTAGTGAAGGTGGCGGGTGGTTCAGAGAACCGGTAGTGTCAGGAGCGCGAGGCTCCGCCCACCCGCCCGGTCATCATTACTTCCTGGTTAAAACCTGGTTTTTAAGCTTGAACAGAATTCTTATTAAATTGGTGCATGTCAGTTCTGGGGTTGCAGTGGAAGGCTTAAGATCTTCATCTATCCTCCGTTTCACACTTCTGAATTTGTTTGGAAGCTGTAAAATACCTTCTGGGATTTGATATATTTGTTCCTTGGCCAAGAGGAATAATAGGAAAATGGTAGAGGGTTTCCTGCTTGAGCAGGGAATTGGACTAGAAGACCTACCAGGTCCCTTCCAACTCTCTTATTCTATTCTGTCTTCTTCTCATATTTTAAAGCAGTGCTTCTCAACCTTAGCGTCTTGGAGATGTTTGGACATCAACTCCCCAAATTCTGGGAGTTGAAGTCCAGGCATCTTCAGGTTGCCAAGGTAGAGAAACACACATTTAGATCTTAGATCTGCAAAATGTGGCCTTCTCATACTATCCACCACTATCCATACTATCCATCACTAGAGCTTTCCAAACATAAGATTGGCCAATCCTTTGACTGGGATGGTATGAGACTCCTGCCTTGGACTAGAAGACTTAGGCAGACAGATAGACAGATTAACAGAGTTGGAAGGGACCTTGTAGGTCATCTAGTCCAACCTCCCCCACCCAAGCAGGAGACCCTACACCATTTCTGACAGATGGCAGTCTGGTCTCTTCTTGAAAGCCTCCAGTGATGAAGCCCCCACAACTTCCAAAGGCAACTTCTGTTCCATGGGTTGATTGTTCTCACTGTCAGAAAATTTCTCCTTATTTCCAGGTTGAATCTCTCCTTGATCAGCTTCCATCCATTATTCCTTGTCTGGCCTTCAGGTGCTTTGGAAAATAGCTTGACCCCCTCCTCTCTGTGGAAGCTCTTCAAATATTGGAACACTCTTATTATGTCACTTCTAGTCATTCTTTTTCTATTATACTAGACATATCCAACTCCTGCAACCATTCATTGTATGTTTTAGCCTTCAGTCCCCTGATCATCCTGGTTGCTCTTCTCTGCACTCCTTCTAGAGTCTCAACATCTTTTTTATAGTGTGGTAACCAACACTGGATGCAGGATTTCAGGTGTGGTCTTACTAAGGCTTTATAGAGTGGTGTAAGTACCTCTCTTGATCTCACTTGATCTCCAAGGTCCCTTCTGGAATTTTGGGAGCTGAAGTCCACACATCTTCAAGCTGTCAAGGTTGAGGAGAACCGTCTTAAAGGAAGCAGATGTTCCATACTGTATGGGAAACTTGTCATCTTCTGAATGTCCCAGAACTATGTACACCTGCTGTCATTCCTCCCTGATGCTAGCTAGACCTGAGGAGTTATCCTTTAGCAATATTGGCAGCACGACTGTCAACTTAGTTAGTAGACCACGAAATCTACTCCTTGGAAGGCTACAGCCACTGTGCCAGTAAGTTGGAGTTTTTCTTTTTTTTTAAATGGAGATTAGCTGTCATAGCAGAATCTTGCAAATCCATGCCATTCTCCTCCTTCTAGTTCAGTGAATCAGAGACATGTCAGCCTGACTCACCCCTTATGTTATCTGGACTTTTAAAAAGCTTCAGGCCAAGAAAACAACCACTGCATATCTCCATCAACATCGTTTCATAGAATCGTCGACTCATCGTGTGGGAAGAAAAATCCGGTCTGGTTCCAAGCTGGGAGAAAGGCGCTGGAAATAAAATGGAGACTGGCTGGCTGCAAGGAAAGGAGGTTTATTTGGTATCCAGAAACTTCAATCATCTTCTTTTAATGAACCCATAATTCCCTGCGAGATGGAGTCTGGGCAACTGAATGGAGCTAGCAGAGTGTTTACTGGCCGGATGCCCTTCCTGTTGCCAATGAGGAGTTTTGTTCAGGAGATATATTCTCATTGTGCCCAGAGAGAGAAATATCTGCCTCTACCTAGGATCGAACTCACAGCCTCCTGATTGTGAGGTGAGAGCTCCACCTCTAGGCCATTGCACCATTCCTTTCCAGTTCGGTAACAGCAGCAAATGTTTCTGGGGTGGCTGGGTGAGTGGATGGATCTTTATAGGATTCTGGGGTTTGGTGATTGAGATGCTCCAGGGGGGTTGTGCAATTTAGTGAGCCTTGTGTCTTTTACTATTTCAATGGGTTATGTCCTATTATGTCCTAAAGGCCATGTCCTGTCCTTGGAGCTGGGTGCGGGAATGTAAATTCTTAATCCCATCAGCTGTAGGAGCTGTGGATGAAGGTGTTTTGTTTGTAAATAAATTGGCCCAGTCTTTCTTCATAGGTACAAAATCGCCAGCTGTAAAGACTTCAGGCATCTGCTGGAGCCTGTTTTACTATGCAGGAAGGCTGGGGCTGCTTTCTGCCTTTAAGAACATGTTTTCTCCATTTCTCCTTTGGGGAAATATAATTTTCTGTCTTTTATAATATTCCCTAAAACATTTCATTCTTTGGGGGGACGGGCTTCCCACAATAGAAGGGACCTTGGAGGTCTTCTAGTCCAACCCCTTGCCCAAGGCAGGAGTCCTTATTCTATCCTGGACAAATGATCATCCAATGCTAATCTCGAATAGACACGTGTAATATGGAGGTCATACAATCTGGGGCTGGAAGGGATCCTGGAGGTCTTCTAGTCCAACCCCAAGGCCAAGGCAGGTGTCTTTATTCTATCCTGGGCTTTCCTGACTCTCTTCAGTTACACAAAGTACACAAACTGCCCATTTCCCATGAAAATTCACTCAAATCCAACTTCTAGACTTCTGGGTGATGAGAACGTGATAAACTTTATGGATGTGAAATTATTGTGAGAGGAAGGAAGTCCTGCCTCGGCCCTCTTTCCAAAACGGCCATGGAATCCTTCCCAGATAATTGCCATTAGCTGCTTTATCACCTTCTACAATTTGGGGAAAAGAAAGGAAAATATGCTACGGTGCGGTTTGGGAAAGTCTAGGAAGATTACATGCTCTCTATTAGTTTTCCTTCCAGCTATTTCTAATTATCTTCCATTTCAGCTGGATTAAAACCCCCAAGTTTAGTGCTTTTTTAAAAAGCAACTGTCAGCTTTCATTCAAAAAAAAGGTATCAAAAACCTCTCTCTCTCTCTCTTTCTCTCTGTCCCTGTCTCTCTTTCTTTCTCTTTCTCTCTCTCTTCTCTCTTTCTTCTCTCTCTTTCTTTCTCTCTTTCTTGTCTCTCTCTCTTTCTCCTTCTCTTTCCCCCTCTTTCTTTCTCTTTCTCTCTTTTTCTTTCTCTCTGTCTCTCTGTCTCTCTCTCTCTCTCTCTCTCTCTCTCTTTCTTCTCTCTCCTTCTTTCTCTCTTTCTTCTCTCTCTTTCTCTTTCCCCCTCTTTCTTTCTCTCTTTCTCTCTTTTTCTTTCTCTGTCTCTCTTTCTTTCTCTCTTTCCCCCCTTTCTCTCTTTCTTTCTCTTTGTCTCTCTCTTTCTCTCTCTCTCTCTCTCTTTCTCTCTCTTCTCTCTTTCTTTCTCTCTTTCTTCTCTCTCTCTCTTTCTCTTCCCCCTCTTTCTTTCTTTCTGTCTTTTTCTTTCTCTCTCTCTCTTTTTCTTTCTCTGTCTCTCTCTTTCTCTCTTTCTCTGTCTCTCTCTGTCTCTCTCTGTCTCTTTTTCTTCTCTCTCCTTCTTTCTCTCTTTCTACTCTCTCTCTCTCTTTCCCCCTTTCTTTCTCTTTCTTTCTCTCTCTCTCTCTCTCTCCATATATATGTATGTATATATATCAGGTTATATACCCACACTTGCACACTTTTCTGTAGACCTTCAAATGAGCTCCGGATTCAGGAAACGATTTTTGAAAACACATTTGACTTAAATGACAGCTGACAGGTCCTCTTTAGCTCCCCATTCAGTCTGAGATCCTAATCAGGGAAATTGCAGCACGTGGAAAGATCCCTTTCACCAAGCTTGCTTGCTCGGGGCGCCACGCCTTGGATGGGGGGGGGGGAAGGTGGGGAGATGTGATTGACACACAGATCAGAGCAACCCAGCTGAGCAGAGGAAAAAGGAAGCACTGGAGACTCGTTGAGAGGGCGCATAACTAGACATGAGCAATTGTCAACATATAAAGGCTGTGAAAGCAGAGATGCATGTATAGAGGGAGTTACAATTATGCCAGGGCTAAAACATGGGTTTTGTGTTAGGAATGATTCATGGGAAAATGCAAAAGAGAGTGGCAATCTCTCTATCTCTAGGTCTGCCTGCCTCTCCCTCCCTCCCTCCCTCCTTCTCACATCTATCTATCTATCTATCTATCTATCTATCTATCTATCTATCTATCTTCTGTCTATCTATCTATCTATCTATCTATCTATCTATCTATCTATCTCTAGTCCTCTCTCTCCCTCCCTCCCTCCCTCCCTCCCTCCCTCCCTCCCTCTCTCTCTCTCTATAGTACTAGACCAACAATCAAGCAATAAACAATACCCAAATGAAGGAACCATGCCTACCAATACTGACAGAGCAAGACACTTGTATATAAACAGAGAGCAAACCCCACTCCCTTCTAGCACTGGGGATGTTAGCTAGTTAGGTCACGAAATGTCTGCAAGAAGGACAGAAGGGGATGGACCAAGAGGGCACCAAAGACAGTAGGGATTGGAATACAAGACCTCCAAGGTCCCTTCCAACTCCGTTATTCTGTTATCTTCTATTATCTGACACCACAGTCTTCTTCCTCCATTCCACAAACCCCACTCCCTTCTACTACTGATGAAGTTACCTAGTGGGGTCATGAAATGCCTGCCAAGCTCAGAGAGCACCAAGGACCCCACAATCCTCCTTCTCCTTCTCCTTCTCCTCCCTCTCCCTCCTCCTCCATTCCACAAACCCCACTCCCTTCTACTACTGATGAAGTTACCTAGTGGGGTCATGAAATGTCTGCCAAGCTCAGAGAGCACCAAGGACCCCACAGTTCTCCTTCTCCTCCTCCTCCTCCTCCTCCTCCTCTACTCTATAAGCCCTCACTGATAACGTTACCTAGTTTGGTGACAAAACCTCTGCAAGAAAAAACGGATAGCACCAAGCACTGACTCCCAGCTGAGCGTGGCCCATGATCACAAGTCTAATCGCCCAGGGAGAGTTAGGAGAAGATGCCAGCAAGGAAAGCTACAGGGCATCTTTGGGCATTTTAAAGACTAACCCTTTGATGATTGCAAAGATTTGGTGCATCTCCGTTAACTTTATCAGAGGCGTGACTTCCAGTTTCTGTGAGCTGCCCATTTGTTAAATTTTATCGCTCCTCTTTCCTTTCGGAGTATGCTTTTTAGCATTAATTATCTATGAAATGCTTACTTAGGGCTGCAGAGAGGGAAGAGCAGGAAGCAACCGAAAATCCCTCTGCATAAATAGAGTGATGTTATGGTATCAGCATAGCTGAAGGCCACAGCTGGTTTTACATGTACAGACTTTAATATCCCCTTTGGAAATTGCAACCAAATACAAATACAAACAGAGAAAAGGTCTGGGAAATTTGCGGATCAACTGGATTGCTTTATTAGCCAGAAATAATTTGAAAAACTGCAACTCTAATAGATTCTTCATCTCTGGGTGGAACTTCTGACTTACTGAACTGTGCCTGTTAAATTGAGCTTTTGCTCTTTTTCTCCATTTATTTCCTATCATTTGTACTATTTCTATGTTTGCAATAATTTTTTTATGGCACTGTAAGCCAGCCAGAGTCACTCTTGATAGCAGGATGGGTGCCATATTCAATCAATCAATCAATTAAATATTGAATGAATGAATGAGTGGGTGGGTGGGGGAGTGAGTGAGTGAATGAATGAATGAATGAATGAATGAATGAATGAATAAATGAGTTGAAGAACTCTAAAATGTGTTGAAACAATTGTTCTTACCAGAGTTAATTATAAACAGGTGTACTATATATCTGATATATATTACATATCAAATACAATTATGGATTACAGATTTTTCTAGAGAAGTGTCATTGCAACAGAGATGATTAAGGGGACTGGAGGCTAAAACATATGAAGAATGGTTGCTGGAATTGGGTATGTCCAGTCTAATAAAGAAGAAGGACTAGGGGTGACATGATAGCCGTCTTCCAATATTTGAGGGACTGCCACAAAGAGAACAATATTTGCCAAAGCATCTGAGGGCAGGGCAAGAAGCAATTGATGGAAACTAACAAAGGAGAGCAGCAACCTAGAACTAAAGAGAAATTTCCTTACAGTGAGAACAATTAACCAGTGGAACAAATTGCCTTCAGAAGTTGTAAATGCTCCAACACTGGAGGTTTTTAAGAAGAGACTGGACAGTCACTTGTCTGAGATGGTATTGGGTCTCCTGCTTGAGCAGGGGGTTGGACTAGAAGACCTCCAAGGTCCCTTCCAGCTCTGCTATTTTGTTATGACTCTGTTAATTAGGGGTGGAGCTTCAATCAGGAGGAGGAGCCTTCCCTCCTCTCTTTTTCCAGCATGGCTGGATCTGATCCCATCCCAGGCTTGTTAAAAAGCTTCCCCAGCATTTTGCTAAGGATGGAGAAAGAACTTGCTCACCTTGCCACTGGTTCTCCAAGGAGCTTTCTTGGATAATTATGATTCTGATTTCTAAAAATGTGCCTGGTGCCCTCTGGGCTTCCTGGTGCATATACATAATTAAGAAGGAATTCATGAGGAAGATAACTTTGAGAATATGTAGAAGTCTCTTGCCCAAATTCCAGCAGAGTTTGACCTTCTGCATGAAGCTTTACGTGTCTGGTAGATGGCCAAATGGAAGTCTCTTGTGCTTGAGACTTTGACGATATTTTGCTCCGTGCAACTTAGACCAGGGTGGTCTTATTTTAAACGAAAGCTTGTAATTCCATACCCATGTGCTCCGTACTATCTTCATTTCCCAGTAAATCGGAGCAGATCCTTGGAAAAAAATACTTGGAAAGGGTCCAAGGGAGCAAAGCTTCCAGAGGGATCTTTGAGACATGGTGGACAGACGGAAAATGTTGACTCTTGGCAAGAGAAACAGATTCCATTCCAGGAAATGGTTAGGAAAAGAAGCAAAAGTGGACCTGTCCAAAGAGAACGTCTTCTCTAAATTAGCTATTTGGCCATTTTGTGTGTTTTAAGGAAATAACAGAGTTGGAAGGGACCTTCTAGTCCAAAGCCTGCTCAAAGATGGAAACCCTAGACCAGTGGTGGATTGCTACCGGTTCACCCAGGATCGGGCGAACTGGTAGCAGCGGTGGTGGGAGGCTCAGCCCATGCACCGGACACATCTGTGCACGCGCAGAAGCATTGCGTGCAAGTGCGCCCATGCCCACGAGTGAACCGGTAGCAATGGGATTTAAAACCCACTACTGCCCTAGATCCTTTCAGACAAATGGTTGTCCAGTCTCTTCTTAAAAACTTCTGGTGATGGAGAACCTACAACTTCTGGTGGCAAGCTCTTCAATCAATCAATCACTGAATGATTGTTCTCAATGTCAAGAAATTTCTCCTTAATTCCAGGTTGCTTCTCTCCATCTACTGTTTCTTGTCCTGCCTTCAGGGGCTTTGGAGAATAGGTTGACAACTTGGCCCCCTCTTCTTTGTGGCAGCCCCTCAAATATTGGAAGACTGCTATCATGTCACCCGCTGGTCCTTCTCTTCACTAGACTGGCCATACCCAAATCCTACAACTGTTCTTTGTATGCTTTAGTCTCCAGTCCTCTAATCATCTTAGTTGCTCTTCTCTGCACTCTTTTTCATAGTGCGGTAACCAGGCGTGAAATGCTACTAGTTCATCTAGTAAAAAAATGCTTTAAAAAGTAAAAAAAAAAAAAATCCCAACAATCGTGCGGCACAGCTGATCATCTGAACTTTTTTTTTTTTTTACTTTTTTTAAAGCATTTTTTTACTAACCCGTTCCGGCAATAGGTAGTAAAAAAAAATGCTTTAAAAAAGTAAAAAAAAAAAGGTTTCCGACAATCAGCTGTGACAATCAGCTGTGCAGCACAGTCCTCGCAACTTTTTTTTTTTTTTACTTCTTAAAGCATTTTTTTACTACTTATGGGGGGAGGTCCATTTTTGTTTCCAGGAGGTTTCCCTGAGGCCTGCTAGGCCAAAAATGGGGTGGGTGTGGGGGTGCTGCGAAAGAAAGAAAGAAAGAGAAAGAAAGAGAAAGAAAGAAAGAAAGAAAGAAAGAAAGAAAGAAAGAAAGAAAGAAAGAAAGAGGGAGGGAGGGAGGGGAGGGAGGGATGGGAGAAAGAAAGAAAGGAAGAAAGGAAGAAAGAGGGAGGGAGGGAGGGGAGAAAGAAAGAGAAAGAAAGAAAGAAATAAAGAAAGAAAGAAAGAGGGAGGGAGGGGAGAAAGAAAGGAAGGAAGAAAGGAAGAAAGAGGGAGGGAGGGGAGAAAGAAAGGAAGGAAGAAAGAGGGAAGGAGGGAGGGATGGGAGAAAGAAAGGGAGGGAAGGAAGAAAGAAAGGAAGAAAGGAAGAAAGACAAAGAAAGAAAGAAAGAAAGAAAGAAAGAAAGAAAGAAAGAAAGAAAGAAAGAGGGAGGGAGGGAGGGGAGAAAGAAAGGAAGGAAGGAAGGAAGGAAGAGGGAGGGAGGGGAGAAAGAAAGAAAGAAAGAAAGAAAGAAAGAAAGAAAGAAAGAAAGAAAGAGAGGGAGGAAAGGGAGAAAGAAAGAAAGGAAGAAAGGAAGAAAGAGGGAGGGAGGGGAGAAAGAAAGAAAAAGAAAGAAAGTAAAAGAAAGGAAGGGAGGGAGGGAAGGAAAAAGGAGAGGAAGGAAGGACCACAAACCTGGCACTAG
>NW_027256882.1:295751903-295760728 GCF_029215685.1 Pituophis catenifer annectens | reverse complement strand
AAACAGCTCAGTTCAAATTGGATCTGGCCGAGAAGGAGGCTCAGCAGAAGCACCTCACTGAGGACTAGGAGCAAAGGCTTTCCAAGCAGAGGGAAGACCTGCGGGAGTGCAAGGCCAGGTACCCGCACCTGGAGGCTCAGCGGGCTGAGATGGTCAGCTATTTCCAGGCCATGATGCAACGCCACTGGAACTCCGGCTCTTTGCCACCAGCAGCGCTTCCCTCCAGCCTTCACCCAAAGCTCCACACCAGGAGGCCAAAGCAGACCCCAAGTTGGAATTTCTGTCCCCCTCCAACCCACACAAAAAAAGACCCCGAAGGGGGAGACTCTCTGCAGCAACACAAACGTTCATTGCATATATCCAGCCCAGGGGCCGTAGTTTGAGGACCCCTGATTTAGTGCAATATAAAAAATGCAAATAATTTTTCTACAGACCACCAAAATTTTCTCACGGACCACCAGTGGCCCATGGACCACCAGTTGGTGACCACTGCTCCACAGGTTTTAAAAAAGGGTCGGACTTTGATCAGATATCATGATTTTCTGGCCAGGCAATGAGATTGTGGGGAGGGAGTTACTGTTCCAATGTTTGAGGGGCTGCCCCAAAGAAGAGGGGCTCAACCTCTGCTCCAAAGCACCAGAAGGTAGGACGAGAAGCAACGATGGAAACTCAACAAGGAGAGAAGCAAACTAGAACTAAGGAGAAATTTCCTGACCGTGAGAACAATTAACCAGTGGAACAGCTTGCCACAAGAAGTTGTGGGTGCTCCATCACTGGAAGTTTTTAAGAAGAGACCAGACGGTCACTTGTCTGAAATGGTATAGGTTCTCCTGATTGAGCAGGGGGCTGGACTAGAAGACCTCCAAGGTCCCTTCCAGCTCTATTCTGATGGATTGATTGAGCCATGGCCACCATTTTGATTTTTTGGACAAGCTCCTATGGACACACCTGCCTGCAGCTACTCCAGTCCATGAACCCCTGTTTGGAGATGGCACTCAACATGTTCCTAAGATGGCCACCATCTGTACTATAGATGTCCATAGAAGAATGGAGCTATAGTTCTTCTTTATCTGTTTTTCAGTAATCCCTCACTTCCATTTTGATTGTCTCAACCCCCAAATCTTCGTCAGCAGGTATCACAGAGTTACCCTCCCTTCAAAGGTCTCCTCCCATCAACAGGGCGTCTCCAGGCGAGTGACGACAGAGGTGTCCACAACATTGCGGTCAAAATACAGATGGTGACCAGGGGTTGCCCTATTGTGGAGGCGGCCATATTTTTTCAATACCCCTATGGACACCCTCGGATGGGTGTCCTGATGGCTTCCCTCAGCCTTTGTTTAATGACAGGATGCGGCCGTGTTTGCCAGCCTGGGATGTCACATTTGGTGCCAGCTGTTGGCACCAGCAGAATGGATGCTGAGAGATGAACCTCGGTGCTGCCTGCCCTTTGGAAGTTGGCACCAGGGAAGGAGACAGCTGGTGGCCGGTGGGAGGACCCAGGAGAAGGCGGGGAAGGCTTCTTTCTCCGCGGACGCTTGTGGAGTTTACCAAGTCCACACGGCTGTCTCTGTTCTCCACAATCTGTTGCCGAGTATTTTGCACAGGTTGACACGCTGAAAGATGCCTAGAGGAGCTTTAACTGAGCAGGGATCAAGGAGGCTCCATGTCAAAAGCCTCTGCCAGGGAGGGAGGGAGGGGAAGGGAGGGAGGGAGGGAGGGAGGATAGAAGGGAGGGACGGAGAGGGAAAGGGACGGAGAGAGAGAGGGAGAGAGGAAAAGAAGAGAGGGAAGGGAAGAAGGAAGGATGGAAGGGAGGGAGGGAGGGAGGGGGAAGGAAAGGAGGAAGGGAGGATAGAAGGGAGGGAGGGAGAGGGAAGGGACGGAGGGAGAGAGGAAGGGGAGGGAAGGAAGGAAGGATGGAAGGGGGAAAGGGACAGAGAGAGTGGGAGAAAGGAAAGGAAGGAAAGAAGGAAGGGAAGGAGAGAGCAAAGGGAGGGAGGGGGGAGGGAGGATAGAAGGGAGGGATGGAGAGGGAAAGGGACGGAGAGAGAGAGGGAGAGAGGAAAAGAAGAGAGGGGAGGGAAGAAGGAAGGATGGAAGGGAGGGAGGGAGGGGGAAGGAAAGGAGGAAGGGAGGATAGAAGGGAGGGAGGGAGAGAGGGAGGGGAGGGAGGGGAGGGAAGGAAGGAAGGATGGAAGGGGGGAAAGGGAGGGAGAGAGTGGGAGAAAGGAAAGGAAGGAAGGAAGGGAAGGAGAGAGCAAAGGGAGGGAGGGGGGAGGGAGGATAGAAGGGAGGGATGGAGAGGGAAAGGGACGGAGAGAGAGGGAGAGAGGAAAAGAAGAGAGGGGAGGGAAGAAGGAAGGATGGAAGGGAGGGAGGGAGGGAGGGGGAAGGAAAGGAGGGAGGGAGGATAGAAGGGATGGAGGGAGAGAGGGAGGGGAGGGAGGGGAGGGAAGGAAGGAAGGATGGAAGGGGGGAAAGGGACAGAGAGAGTGGGAGAAAGGAAAGCAAGGAAGGAAGGAAGGGAAGGAGAGAGCAAAGGGAGGGAGGGGGAGGATAGAAGGGAGGGACGGAGAGGGAAAAGGATGGAGAGAGAGAGAGAGGAAAAGAAGAGAGGGGAGGGAAGAATGAAGGATGGAAGGGAGGGAGGGAGGGGGAAGGAAAGGAGGAAGGGAGGATAGAAGGGAGGGAGGGAGAGAGGGAGGGGAGGGAGGGGAGGGAAGGAAGGAAGGGGGGAAAGGGAGGGAGAGAGTGGGAGAAAGGAAAGGAAGGAAGGAAGGGAAGGAGAGAGCAAAGGGAGGGAGGGGGGAGGGAGGATAGAAGGGAGGGACGGAGAGGGAAAAGGATGGAGAGAGAGAGGGAGAGAGGAAAAGAAGAGAGGGGAGGGAAGAAGGAAGGGAGGGAGGGAGGGAGGGGGAAGGAAAGGAGGAAGGGAGCATAGAAGGGAGGGAGGGAGAGGGAAAGGGAGGGAGGGGGGAAGAAAGGAGAAAGGAGAAAGGGAATGGAGGGAGGGAGAGGGAAGGGAGGGAGAGAGAGAGGGAGGGGAGGGAAGGAAGGAAGGATGGAAGAGAGGGAGGATGGAAGGGGGGAAAGGGAGGGAGAGAGTGGGAGAAAGGGAAGGAAGGAAGGAGGGGAAGGAGAGAGCAAAGGGAGGAGAGAGAAGGGAGGGAAGGAAGGAAAGGAAGGGAGGGAGGGAGGGGGAAGGAAGGAATAGAAGGGAGGAAGGGAAAGGGACAGAGAGAGAGGGAGAGAGGAAAAGAAGGGAGGGAGCGAGGAGAGGGAAGGAGGGAAGGGAGGGAGGGAAGGAAGGTGAGAGGAAAGGAAGGAAGGCAGGGAGGGAAGGGGAGGGGTGTGAAGGGGAGGGAGGGAGGGAAGGAAAAAGAGGAGAGAGAGGGAGAAAGGAAAGGGAGAGATGGAAGAAAGGAAAAAAAGAGAGGAAAAAAAAGGAAGGGAGCGGGAAGGAAGGAATTTTTTGTTGCTAAGCAGGATTTGTGAAGTGAGTTTTCCCCCGTTTCCCCACCTTTCTTGCCATCGTTGTTGAGTGAATCCCTGCAGTTGTTAAGCTAGGAACATGGTCGTTAAGCAAATCTGGCTTCCTCATGGAATTCTGATTGTTTGTCAGAAGGTTACAAAAAGGGGATCACATGACCCCGGGACACTGCAACTGTCGTAAATACGAGTCAGTTGCCAAGCATCTGAATTTTGATGATGTGATTGTCATAAGTCACTTTTTTCAGTGCTGTTGTAACTTTCAGTGCCGGTCACTAAACGAACTGTTGTAAATTGAAGGCTACCAGCATAAGTGTGAAGAGAAGGACCTGGGGAGACAGGATAGCCGTCTTCCAATATTTGAGGGGCTGCCATAGAGAGGAGGAAGGGGGTCAAGCTGTTTTCCAAAGCACCTGAAGGCAGGACAAGAAGCAATGGAACAATGGAAACTGATCAAGGAGAGATTCAACCTGGAAATAAGGAGAAACTTTCTGACAGTGAGAACCATCAACCCATGGGACAGAAGTTGCCTTCGGAAGTTGTGGGAGCTTCATCCCTGGAGGCTTTCAAGAAGAGATTGGGCTGCCATCTGTCAGAAATGGTGTAGGGTCTCCTGCTTGGGTGGGGGGGGTTGGACTAGATGACCTCCAAGGTCCCTTCCAACTCTGTTATTCTATTAAATTCTGTTAATCTATGTGCGATTATTTTTAGAGACCAGGAGACAAATTCATTAGATATGAAGCAAAGGAAGTCTGAAAGGCCACAGCTGACCCTACGAGAGAAGGCAGACAAAGGCAGCTCTCTTCAATTATTCCCAGGGGTGTCACACCGAAGGCAGCTGGTTCCGGAGCGTAGGACACATAATTTGTCATCTTCGGTCTTGACAAGCCTTCCTCCCCCCTCCCCACCTCTTCCTAGCAATCTTTAATAAACTTACTACTCCGCTATTATCGAGTTTACAGATAAGACGGCCTGCAGGCCTGTTCTGGGCGGCCGGCTCCCTTATAGGGAAAGAGGAACATAGACCATCGATGTCTACGGAGGTTCTCCAGGTCTTGGTTGTCCCAAAGGTGCGTCTTCTTTCTCAAGGAGAAACTGGACTTTCCGCTTTTTCATAGGAGGACAAACCCAATACAACTAGATTAGGCAGTCCAACTGCATTTCAAAGACACAGGACACTCTTTTGAAGACAGCAAAATCCACATTTTGGACAGAGAGGACCTCTGGTTTGAAAGAGGTCATCTACAGTATGTCCAAACTAAACAGCCCTCTCTCAACAGAGGGCGAAGGATATGACATCATCTCTCTCCCGTCTACAACACAGTCCTTTCAGCAGTTCCAAGGAGGCTTCACACCCATTTGCACCACTCAGGTGACCCAGAGGACACAGGGAAACCTCCAGGTGGCCTCAAAAAGGATGCAAAGGACCAGCTGTCTGCACCCAGACACAAACTGAGCAAGGTGGTACATGCAGTACAATGCAGTGAGCCGTGTGCTGATCTGAACATTGGGGAAACAAAACAGCCACTTCCTAAACACGTGGCACAACATAGGAGAGCAAACACATCAGGACTAGATTCAGCAGTCTGTCCACATTTGAAAGACACCGGCCTCTCTTTTGAAGACAGTAAAGTCCACATTTTGGACAGAGAGGACCACTGGTTTGACAAGAGGGGTCAAAGAGGCCATCTATGTCCAAATTGAACAGCCATCTCTCAACAGAGGGGGGGGGATATGACATCATCTTTCTCCAGTCTACTACACCATCCTTTCAACAGTTCCAAGAAGTCTCCACTCCCATTTGCACCACTCAGGTGACCCTGAGGACACAGATAAACCTCCAGGTGGCCTCAACGACCCTCTAAAAGGATGCAAAGGACCAGCTGTCTGCAAGGAGTATAAATCCTTACATTCCCCACCATCCAGTTGGAGTTGAAGAAGCTTCTTGGATGAGAAGTTAAACATCTTCAAAGAAAAAGCAAGAAAGTCCAGTTGCCTCCTGAAAAAGCCCCTTTGGGACAACCACGTCTTGGATGACTGAGAATCTCTACAGACCTTTAGCTATACAATTTGGGATGAAGACCCTTGGAATGGGGTGGGAGTAGAAATGGATTTCCGGAGGAAAAAAATTGCAGACTGCAGGAATCATTTGCACCACTCAGGTGACCCTGAGGACACAGACAAGCCTCCAAATGGCCTCAATGACTCTCTAAAAAGATGCAAAGGACCAACCAGCTGTCTGCAAGGAGTATAAATCCTTCCATTCCCCACCATCCAGTCAGAGCTGAAGAAGCTTCTTGAATGAGAAAGCGAAAAGTCTTCAAAGAAAAACTAGAAAGTCCAGGTGCCTCTTGAAGAAAAAAAAAAGCACCTTTGGGATAGAACATGGAATAATACAGTCAGATGGGACCTTGGAGGTCTTCTAGTCCATCCCCCAGCCCATGGCAGGAGATCCTATACTATTCTAGACTTTTGGGGGGCTTGATGAGATGGATACACGTGATCATAGAAAGAAGAACAGAGAAACAGAACAAAATAACCATCTTGGAAGGGACCTCGGAGGTCATCTAGTCCAACCCCCTGCTTGAGTAGAAGACTTTATACCATTGCAGACAAATGACTGCCCAATCTCTTCTTGAAAACCTCCAGTGATGGAGCACCCAGAACCCCAGGAGGTAGGTTGTCCCATTGATTAGTTGCTCTTATTGCCAGAAAATGTCCCCTTACTTCTAAGCTGGGTCTCTCTTTGATGAGCTCCACCCTTTACTTCTTGTCCTGCCCTTATGTGCCTTTGACAAGACAGCCCTTCAAGCCCTGGAAGACAGTTATCACATCAGGAGGTGGAAGCAGAAGATGCCTTCCAGCCCTATGATTCTACGATTCTACTCTCCTATGATTCTGTCATTGTATTTTCCTATGTCCTTCTATATGTCTGTCCTTCTGTCCTTCTACATTATTCCATCCTTCTGCCATTCTATAAGTCTATCCTTCTCTATCGTTCTATTCTGTCATTCTGTCATTCTATCATTCCATTCTTCTTTATCTTTCTCTGCCCGTCTATCCTTCTGTCATTCTGTCATTCTATCCTTCTCTATCCTTCTCAATTCTTTTCTATCCTACCCTTCTATTCTTCTGTCATTCTATCCTTCTCTATTCTTTTCTATCCTACCCTTCTATTCTTCTGTCATTCTATCCTCTATCTTCCTCTACCTGTCTACCCTTCTGCCATTCTATCCTTCTCTATCCTTCTCTAGCCTACCCTTCTATTCTTCTGTCATTCTATCCTTCTCTACCCATCTATCCTTCTGTCATTCTATCATTCTATCCTTCTCTACCTATCTATCCTTCTGTCATTCTGTTCTGTTATTCTGTCCTTCTTGATCCTTCTCTATCCTTTTCTATCCTACCCTTCTAATCTTCTGTCTTTCTATCCTTCTCTATCCTTCTTTCCTTCTCTCCTTCTGTCATTCTAGCATTCTGTCCTTCTCTGTCCTACTATCCTTCTCTCCTTCTGTTTTTCTGTCATTTTGTTCTTCTCTGTGTTTCTATCCTTATTCTCATTCTAGGAGTCAGTGGGGCTTCTGGGGAGAAGCTGCCTCTGGATGCATCTTTCTTCTCTCCATCAGCCCCTCACTGGCAAGTCCCTACTTTGATTAATTCTGATGTTTGCAAGGCAGCCCTCCCCGCTTTTCCTTCTCATTTCCCTCCCTTGCTCTTCCCCCCAAAGGAGCCAAAGTGGCAGAAGATGCATTTTTAAACTCTCCTTTGTATAATGCAGGTGTCTTGAAAATTGCTGTCCTTTATTGGTGAAGCTCCAGAAGAAAGGACAGGAAATAATTGCGTTGCTATCCATGCCAGCGAGTTGGCAGGTGTGATGCCAGATACGGGTACTTATCACTCTCAGGAGAAGTGGGTCTCTTGCAAAGCTCTGCCAGGCCCTTTTATCCCGGCATATTTGGGGGAAGGAATTTCGATATAACCAGAAGAGTCAATAAATAAAAGAAACTCGCTTAATCTCTGCAATGCAACCATCTCCTTTCTTTCATTCTGAGACTTCCAGAGACGGAGGGAGGACTCAGGATGGACACCAGCACAGAATATTGATTTATTTATTTCTTTTAGGGGATTTGCAAGGAAGGTGCACAAAATCAAGATGGCAGCCCCAACTACAAGATCAAACCCTCTTCCTCTTTTTTTTTTTTTTTTTTTTTGCACAGGTTGCTTATGTGATGCCTGTAAAAAAAAAAACCCAACCCCCCCGGGGGGGGGCAGGTTTTAATTGTGTGGTCCCAGCTCCCATCTCACCTTGTTAACTTCTCCTGCAGATTCTTCTGT
The DNA here is from genome assembly GCF_029215685.1 of Pituophis catenifer annectens. NCBI lineage: Eukaryota > Metazoa > Chordata > Lepidosauria > Squamata > Colubridae > Pituophis > Pituophis catenifer. The sequence continues at coordinate 295,752,904 of NW_027256882.1, read as the reverse complement.
AGCAAGTGTCCCAAAGGTGCTTTTTTTCCAAGAGGCAGCTGGACTTTCTGTTTTTTTTTTTTTTTTTTTTGAAGACGCTTCCCTTCTCATCCAAGAAGCTTCTTCAGCTCCGACTGGATGGTGGAGGATGGAAGGATTTATACTCCTTGGAAACAGCTGGTCATTTGCATCCTTTTTAGAGAGCTGTTGAGGCCGCTTGGAGGTTTATCTGTAGGGTGACCTGAGTGGTGCAAATTGTTGTGGCCTGCCAGCTGCCAATAGAGCTGGCGGCAGACTCGGACGATGAGGAGGTTGGGGAGTAACTTGGGCCAGTGCTGGAGTCTGGGGAAGGCTCTGATGGATGCTCTGAATCGGACGCAGAGATAGAGGCAGGGCCCTCCGGCATTTCCCAGCCACCAGAGAGGCAGCTGCCTTTGGAGGCTGAGATGAGTGAGGAGGAAGAACAGCTGGGGCCTGTTCCAGATGCACAGAGCTGTTAGGAGAGGAGAACAAAGGAGGACAAGGAGTTGACTCGGGAAGCAAAACAGACGTAGACACTGAATGGCCCCTCCCTGGCTGGGGAACAAACAGAAGGAAAGGGGGAGTGGCGGTCGTAGCAGACAACCGTTTGCATTTCTGAAGATTTTACTCATTGCGTTTCATGCCACAAAGACTGCTGGCCAGAACTGAGATTTGTCTATTTGAACTGACTTAATTTGCAGCCTTTCAGCTGGGAGCTCACGGCCTTGCAATTATCGTAGCAAGCTGATGAGGCCTATTGCTTCAGTTAACTCCTGGCCGGACTCTTGCCTGGACTTTGTGGGTGAATCCAGTTAATTAACAAGGTGTAAATAAAGAAGGTTTTTTCTTTGCAGGGAGTCTGTTTCTTGCTTCTGCGAAAGGCCGGGTCAGAAGACAAATGGGTGTGAAGCCTTCTTGGCTGCAGGAAGTTTTTCTGCCCTGTGTCCCTTCCCTGTTGAAAACAGGCTGTTGGGAAGGAATCTGTGTTGCCTGCATCTCAC
>NW_027256882.1:295661903-295746903 GCF_029215685.1 Pituophis catenifer annectens | reverse complement strand
TAAATATCCCCCAAAATATTTCATTCTCTAGGACGATGGGTGGCTGCTGACTTTCTACAGGGCCTAGCTTCTCCTCTTCCACCGGAGACGATCCGAGAAGCTCTACCGGTGAGTTTCCAGCCTGCCCTTTTGCAGCTCAGCGCTCGGCGGCATCTCTTCTGTGGGAGCAGCTGGATGCCGTCCATCAAAGCAGCAGAGGAAATCCGGGGCATTAAGATCTCGTGTCTTGGAATAGCAAAACTTACTGCAGGATTTCGGAGCAGTATGTCAAACGGTTCGAAGGGATCAGATATCTGACAAGGTTTGTTCCCCTGGGCGGCTAAGGAGGCCCGGTGGGCTGCGGGCTGGCTGAGCAGAATGCAGCCGGCTGGCAAAATTGCCTTTCAAAATGACGCTGCCAGCATTTCTGCGCTGGCAGAGGGCAGCCGGGCTTAGGGCTCGGAATAAATTCTCTTTGAGTGGGTGTCATTTTCAGGCAGGGCATGTGCCATTTGGAGGTGGGGGGTGGGGGAGGGCTGCAAGCATTCGTGCTCTTTTAGGCTGGGGCTGGGAAAGAGGGAGAGAGAGAAAGAAAATAATACACACGCACACCCAGAGAGAATAATATAGAATAACAGAGTTGGAAGGGACCTTGGAGGTCTTCTAGTCCAGCCCCCCTGCTCAAGCAGGAGACCCTATTCCCGTGATGGCAAACCTATGACACGTGTGCCCAAAGTGGCATGCGGAGCCATGTCACCTGGCATGCGTGGCGTTGCCCGTTCCTTTTCCGGGTTTTTGGTGCACATGCGCATGCGACAATCAGCTGGCCTTTGTGTGTGTGGCAGTGCCAGAAACCGGAAGAGCTGGGCTTCCGTTTTCCAGCGGGAGCATGCACACCAGCCAGCTGATTGGCACGTGCACATGCGCGCCAGAAACCGGAAGTCTTGCTGGCAGAAGAGTTGCTGGCTGTAACTGGAAATACCTTATCTGGGGTGCACATGTGCCTCTTCCTGGTCGCGGCTCTGATGCGCCTGAAGTGCTCCCTTTTCGGCACTTGGTGCGGTGCGCACAATCACTGCCCTATTCCATTTCAGACAGGTGGCTGTCCGGTCTCTTCTTGAAAACCTCCAGTGATGGAGCCCGCACAGCTTCTGCAGGCAAGTCCTTCCACTGATTAATTGTTCTCACTTTCAGGAAATTTCTCCTTAATTCCAGGTTGCTTCTCTCCTTGATTAGTTTCCATCCATTGCTTCTTTCCTTGCCTTCAGGTGTTTTGGAGAATAGGTGGACCTCCTGATGAGGGAGAGGGAGAATGAAAGAGAGAGAGGGAGAAAGAATGTGACAGACAATGAAAGAGAATAAGAGAGAAAGAGAATGAGAGAGGGAGAGAGAATGAGGGAAAATGAAAGAGTGAGAATGAGAGAGAGGGAGAGAGAGAGATTGAGAGAGAATAAGAAAGAAAGAGAATGAGAAAGAGAATGAGGAAAAATGAAAGTGAGAAAGAGAGAGGGAGAGAGATTGAGAGAGAATAAGAGAGAGAATGAAGGAGAATGAGAATGAGAATGTGTGTGTGAGTGAGAGAGAGAGACAGGGAAGAGAGAGGGAGAGAGGGAGGGAGAATGAAAGAGAAAGAGGGAGAAAGAATGTGACAGACAATGAGAGAGAATAATAAAGAGAATGAGAGAGAGAGAGAATGAAGAAAAATGAAAGAGTGAGAATGAGAGAGAGGGAGAGAGAGATTGAGAGAGAACAAGAGAGAAAGAGAATGAGAGAGAGAGAGAATGAGGAAAAATGAAAGAGTGAGAATGAGAGAGAGGGAGAGAGAGATTGAGAGAGAATAAGAGAGAAAGAGAATGAGAGTGAGGGAGAATGAGGGAAAATGAAAGTGAGAATGAGAGTGAGGGAGAGAGAGATTGAGAGAGAATAAAAGAGAATGAGAGAGAGAGAGAATGAGGAAAAATGAAAGAGTGAGAATGAGAGTGAGGGAGAGAGAGATTGAGAGAGAATAAGAGAGAAAGAGAATAAGAGAGAAAGAGAATGAGAGAGGGAGAATGAGGAAAAATGAAAGAGTGAGAATGAGAGAGAGGGAGAGAGAGAGATTGAGAGAGAATAAGAGAGAATGAGAATGAGAGAAAGAGAATGTTACAGGATCCATGGATCAGGCCCAAGAACTGACACGATTCACTCACTTAAACAAGTCTTCTTTTATTTACAAGTTCAACTTTACATCACATGCTATATCTGGAAGTGGGGAGCATGGGAGAGCGTGTCTACCTTTTATACCTGTGGGCGGGGACTCAGGTAAGGAGTGGCCTGTGGGTGGAGCTGGCCAGGTGGGTGTTTGCGTTAACCCCTGCACTACTGCACCACAGCTGACCCCTGGCATGGGCAAGGCATTTACACTTGACAGAGAATGAGAGAGGGAGAGAGAGAGAATGAGGAGAAATAAAAGAGTGAGAATGAGAGAGAGGGAGAGAGAGAGATTGAGAGAGAATAAGAGAGAGAGCATGAAGGAGAATGAGAGTGAGAATGAGAATGAGAATGTATGTGTGTGTGTGTGTGTGAGAGAGAGAGAGAGAGAGAGAGACAGAGACAGAGACAGAGACAGAGACAGGGAAGAGAGAGGGAGGGAGGGAGAATGAAAGAGAAAGAGGGAGAAAGAATGTGACAGACAATGAGAGAGAATAATAAAGAGAATGAGAGAGAGAGAGAGAAAGAAAGAGAATGAGAGAGAGAATGAGGGAAAATGAAAGAGTGATAATGAGAGAGAGGGAGAGGGAGAGAATGAGAGAATGAGAGGGAGAGAATTAAGGAGAATGAGAGTTAGAATGAGAGTGTGTGTCTGTGTGTGTCTGTGTGAGAGAGAGACCGGGGAAGAGAGAGAGAGAAAGAGGGAGAGAGAGGGGAGGAGGGCATGGTAGATCATTCTCCCAAATTAAAAACAGATTCCAGACCAGGAAAATAGAACAGACACTTGGTTGATGCAAAGTAGGGTCCTCTCTACTTCCAGAAGATGAGCCAAGAGCATCACACACACACACACACACACGCACACACACACACATCCCACAGCAAATGCAACACGAGGCAGATGCTTTCAGGTGGAAGAGCTACAGGTAATCGTTTAGTTTCAGTTGGCACTGAGAAAAGTGACTTATAACCGATTTTCACACTTAGGATCGTTGCAGATCACATGACCACTGCAGCATTTCCCCCCCCCGGTCACATGATCAAAATTCAGCCACTTGGCAACTGGCTCGCATTTATGACGGTTGCAATGTCCCTTTTGTGACCTTCTGGCAAGCAAAGTCAATGGGGAAGCCGGATTCACTTAACAACCGAGATACTAACTCATCAACGGCAGGGATCCACTTAGCGACTGTGGCAAGAAAGGTCATAAAGTGGGGCAAACCTCACTTAACAACTGTCTCATTTAACAACAGAAATTTAACGGTCGTAAATCGAGAACTACCTGTACTCAGGATTGCAAGTCCTGGTTTTTAATTTTTAAAATTTATTTATTACATTTATATGCCAGCCATCTCGCTTTTAAGCAACTCCGAGTGACTTGCAATTTTTTCAAACCCAAATCTGAGTGTTTTGATCCTTCTCTCGGTTTTTAGGTTTTTTTTATTTAAAAATCTTCAGTTTTTGTATATCTTATATGGTATGTATTAAATAGGTAAAAATAATTTAGCCTAAAATGGATCTGCTTTTTTTTTTGTTGTTGTTATCTGGGGGGGTTTTTTGGGTAGAATCCAGTGGTGAAATCCAAATTTTTTACTACCAGTTCTGTGGGCGTGGCTTGGTGTGTGTGGCATGGTTTGATGGGCGTGGCAGGGGAAGGATACTGCAAAATCCCCATTCCCACCCACTCTGGGGCCAGCAACAGGTGGTATTTGCCGGTTCTCCAAACTACTCAAAATTTCCGCTACCATTTCTCCAGAACCTGTCAGAACCTGCTGGATTTCACCCCTGGTAGAATCTAGGTTTATGTGAGCACAGAACCCTAATTAATCAGGGTTAAAGATAATTTGGTTTAAAATGGTTTATTGGGTTTCTGTTTTTGTTCTGTCTGAGGGGTTTTTTTTGGTTAGACTCTGTGTTTAGTGGAGCACAAAATCTTTTCTTTTATTTAAGGAACCTCCTGCTGGCAATCCTCAAAAGGCTCAAGTTTTAATCCATGGACTGGCTACCTGCGGGGAACACTTTTAAAGCAAACGTGCTTGAAATGAATTTGGGGAAACTCAGATCTGATTGCCTAACTGTCAATCAACCCCTGACCAAGTAGCAGCTCTTTAAAAAAAAAAAATCCATGAAGAATTAGGGCTGCGTGTTAAATCCCAGTTAATCTGATTTATTGTTCCGTACCCCGTACTTATTACGGTCAGGATTTCCACTGCTTAAGCAAAGAGGTGGAGAAGAGAGGGGTGTCCGATTTTACAGCCTTTCTGCCAGGGTTGTTAAGTGAACCACTGCGCTTGCTAAGCGAACCTGTGACGGTTAAGCAAATCCAGCGTCCTGCATGGACTTTGCTTGTGGGAAACCGGTTGGGATGGTCGCAAAAGGGGACCCTGGGATGCTGCAGGCATCGTAAAACACACGCTAAGAATCCGAATTTTGATCATGTGACCTTCGGGATGTTACAAGGGTTGTAAGTTTGTGATGGTGGTGAATATCTGTAGCTCGGGTGTAGGATGGCGTTCCCCAAGCCATTCCACCTAAGATGCATCGACCCACAAGCAGCCTACGAACCCCTCAGAATTCAGTTCAACCAACCAGTGACGGCACCGACCCTCATCCAACCCATGAACCCTGCCCCCAACCCATACTTTGCCTTCCAATGACCCTCACTTGACGTGACCTCCCCATCACAAGACCCATCACTTGAGATGATCCTCACTGAACCATTAGACTCATCCCAAGACCCTCACTTGATGTGACCCATCACCTGATCCATCACAAGACCCATCATGACCATCACAAGACCCCCCACCTGACTTGACCCACATCTGACCCATTACCTGACCCACCACAAGACCTATCACAAGGCCCACAACCATCACAAGACCCACATCGTGGGGAAATTGTGTTTGTTTTAAAACTTTTTCAATAAAAAAAAAAAAAGACCCACATCTGACCCATTACCTGACCCACCACAAGACCCACAACCATCACAAGACCCTCACCTGATGTGACCCACACCTGACCCATCACAAGACCCATCACTTGAGATGACCCACAACTGAACCATTAGACCCTTCACAAGACCCTCACCTGATGTGGCCCATCACCTGAACCATCATCTGACCTATCACGACCATCACAAGACTCCCCCATCTGACTTGACCCAGATCTGACCCATTACCTGACCCACCACCTGACCCACAACCATAACGAGACCCTCACCTGATGTGACCCACATCTGACCCATCACCTGACCCACCACAAGACCTATCACAAGGCCCACAACCATCACAACACCCACATCTGACCCATCCCCTGAGCCTCACCTGACATGACCCACAACCATCACCTGACCCACACCTGACCCTCACAAGACCCTCACCTGACCTACTGACCACAGGAAGTTCTTATAAGCAGAAGAACATGGACACTTAGGTGAAATTGTTCCTTAGCCTGGTAATGAAATGGTCAGAAACCAACCCACAACAAGCTCGGAGAATGGACCTCCACCCTCAAGGTTGTAAGTGCAAAGACTGGTTGTAAGTCACTTGCAATGAGGACTACCTAGATCAGTGTTTCTCAACCTTGGTAGCTTGAAGATGGGTGGACTTCAACTCCCAGGCTGGGGGATTCTGGGCGTTGAAGTCCACCCATCTTCAAGCTTCCAAGGTTGAGAAACACTGATTTAGATCTTCTAGAGTTCTAGACTGCATTTCCCAAGGCAGGGAGAGAAGAAGTATGAAGACACAGCATAACGGAAAGCAGAGCTCTCGGGAAAGAGGGAAATGGAAAGCAGTTCATACTTTAAAATAATGTACTGTATCTTCGAAGTGCTTTCGTTCTTATGGCTTTTGAATGGTGTTTCCTATTCCCGCCCGGTCTTTGGGGAAAAGGCAATTAAAAATCTAAATAAACTTTAATAGCACTTCTGCAAATTATGGGATTATAATGCTTGAGCTGTGCTCTTTAATGCTGCATTGTGTTCTTTCATCTTATTTTCATGCAAAACTAGGTTTTCATTTTCCCACCAGTTAATGCAAACACCAGCCCATTAAAGAAGAGAGGATACAATCAAACGGGGGACCCAGAGGAGACCTCCAAACTCTCCAAGGAGCTCCACCACCATCCACCACGGCTAAGGAAACAGGCAGGCTTTTAACAAGTTATGACAAACAAGTTATGATGGTAGAATAGAATAGAAGGATAGGATAGGATAGGATAGGATAGGATAGGATAGGATAGGGTAGGGTAGGGTAGGGTAGGGTAGGGTAGGGTAGGGTAGGGTAGGGTAGGGTAGGGTAGGGTAGGGTAGGTAGGGTAGGGTAGAGTAGAGTAGAGTAGAGTAGAGTAGAATGGGAGAGTAGAGTAGAGTAGAGTAGAGTAGAGTAGAGTAGAGTAGAGGAGAGGAGAGGAGAGGAGAGTAGGAGAGGAGAGGAGAGGAGAGGAGAGGAGAGGAGAGGAGAGGAGAGGAGAGGAGAGGAGTCTAGAACAGAACAGAACAACAGAGTTGGAAGGGGCCTTGGAGATCTTCTAGTCCAACCCCCTGCTCAGGCAGGAGACCCTATAGCATTCCAGACAAATGGTTGTCCAGTCTCTTCTTAAAAACTTCCAGTATTGGAGCATTCACAACTTCTGGTGGCCAGCTGTTCCACTGATGATCCCCACCAAGGTAGAGGGAGGGAAATTCACAATATAGAAAGCTCTAACTTCTGAAATCAACAAGTAATGGAAAAGATCTTGCAAAGTTATTCCTGTATTTTTTGGGGGGACATTCAACCAAAGAACAAATGCAGGTAGTCCTCCACTTACAACAGTTCATTTAGTGTCCTTTCAAAGCAGGGGTGGGTTCTACTTACCTTTACTACCGGTTTGCAGCAGGGCCGCGCACATGCGCAAAAGCATTTTGATGACATCAGTGGGCGGAGCCTCCCGCCAGTTTTACTACAGGTTCTATAGAACCGGTGTGAACCGGGGGCAACCCACCACTGGTTCAGAGTTACAACAGCACTGAGAAAAGAGATTTATGACTGTTTTCACACTTACGACTGCTTGGCAACTGACTTGTATTTATGACCGTCACAATGTACTGGGGTTCACTTAACAACCGCGTTACTCACTCAACAACTGCAGTAGTTCCCTTAACCATTGTGTCAAGAAAAGTTGTGAAATGGGGGCAAAGATCATTTAACAACTGTCTCGCTTAACAACAGAAATTGTTAAGTCAAGGACTACCTGGAGATCTAACATATTTTTTTACAGGAATTACTGTAATTACTGTATCAACAGCAGATTTAAGGGGGGTTTTTTTGTCCTGGTTTGGGTCAGAGCCCAAGAGACCAACCCTCTCCTGCTCTTGAGGTAGGAAAGATACAGAGAAGAGGCCCCATCAAGTCCGCCTTGTATCACTCCTGATCTTGGAAGAATTGAATATTTATTGATAAATAATTGAATAATTCTTGAACAATTGATTCATGAGACCACGAATCGATCATGCCTAGAAACCAGCACCAAACTGGTCTCATGAATCAATTGTTCAGGAGACTGTGAGTTCTAGTCCTGCCTCAGCCATGAAAGTCAGCTGGGTGACTTTGGGCCAATACCCAGGAGCTGGTGAGTTCTAGTTCCATTTTTGGCAGGAAAGCCAGCTGGGTGACTTGTGGCCAATCCCCAGGAGACCATGAGTTCTAGTCCCACTTTAGCCATGAAAGCCAGTTTTGGGCCGATCCCCAGGAGACGGTGAGTTCTAGTCCTGCCTCAGCCATGAAAGTCAGCTGGGTGACTTTGGGCCAATAACCAGGAGCTGGTGAGTTCTAGTTCCATTTTTGGCAGGAAAGCCAGCTGGGTGACTTGTGGCCAATCCCCAGGAGACCATGAGTTCTAGTCCCACTTTAGCCATGAAAGCCAGTTTAGGGCCGATCCCCAGGAGACGGTGAGTTCTAGTCCTGCCTCAGCCATGAAAGTCAGCTGGGTGACTTTGGCCCAGTCTCTCTCTTCCAATCCAATCCACCTCACAGGGTTGTGTTTCTGAGGGAAATAAGAGGAGGCAGGATATCAGGCCATGTTTGCTACCTCGAGTTACTTAAAAAGCACTAAAAGACCGATAAAAAAAAATAATAATCAATAAATATCAGGGGCTTTGAGGCTCAGTCGTGATGTGTCCAGCTTATACATCCCCATTTGTTTTCCTTCAGGTTCTGTTGCTCCCTTAAGTGGGTGGGCCTTCCAAAGTCCCCCCCCCCCCCCGGCAATCTTTCTTTCGGCTGAAAAATAAGTGAGCACCGTCTGACAATCAAATCGTTTTTCTATGGAAAAGGAGAGAATTATGGGGCTGGCACCACCATTAATCAGGCGGCTTTATGGAAAAAGTGAGTTTGCACCCAGTGGGCTTTGTGGTGAGGCATTGCTACCTTGCGAAGACACAGGACGGGGCAGGCGAAGATAAATGCATATTTTCTGGCACAATCCTTCATGAAATATAGGCCGGCTGGGCTGAGATTACCATGAAAAACATTTCTGCCTTCGGAAAAGGAGGCGGTTTTAAAGGCAGCGAGTCTACAAGGGAAGACTTTTGAGTCCGAATGCTTCAGACAACCTCCCTTCTCCTGCCGGCTGAGGTGAAGGCGGTCAGAGGGAACATAGCAGAACACCAGAGTTGGAAGGGATCTTAGAGGTCTTCTAGTCCAACCCCTTGTTCAAGTAGTCACTCAAAAGATGTTGAGACTCTAGAAAAAGTGCAGAGAAGAGCAACCAGGAAGATTAGGGGACTGGAGGCTCAAACAGACGATGAACGGTTGCAGGAACTGGGCCTGGCTAGTCTAGGGAAGAGAAGAGAAGGACCAGGGGTGACATGACAGCAGTTGTTCCAATATTTGAGGGGCTGCTTCAGAGAGGAGGAAGGGCTCAAGCTATTCTCCAAGACACCTGAAGGCCAGACAAGGAAGAATGGATGGAAACTGAACAAGGAGAGATTCAACCTAGAAATAAGGAGAAATTTTCTGACAGTGAGAACAATCAACCCATGGAACAGAAGTTGCCTTCGGAAGTTCTGGGAGCTTCATCCCTGGAGGCTTTCAAGAAGAGACTGGACTGCCATCTGTCAGAAATGACATAGGGTCTCCTGCTTGGGTGGGGTGTGTGTGGACTGGATGACCTCCAAGGTCCCTTCCAACTCTTAATTTGTAAACCCTATACCATTTCTGACAAGTGGTTTCCAGCCTCTTCTTAAAAGCCTCCATGTTGGAGCACCCACAACTTCTAAAGGCAAGCTGTTCCACTGGTTAATTAACAGAATAACAGAGTTGGAAGGGACCATGGAGGTCTTCTAGTCCAACCCCAAGCTCGAGCGGGAGATCGTATACAATTTGGGACAAATGGCTGTCCAGTCTCTTCTTGAAAACCTTCAGGAAAGCCTCAAGTTTTCTTGAAAACTTGAAAAGGGATGGACAACCTACAACTTCTAGAGACAAGACGTTCCTCTGATTAATTGTCCTCACCGTCATGAACTTTCTCCTTCATTCCAGGTTGCTTCTCTCCTTGGTTAGTTTCCATCTGTTGCTTCTTGTCCTGCCCTCGGGGGCTTTGGAGAATAGCTGGACTCCCTCTTTTCTTTATGGCAGCCCCTCAAATATTGGAAGACTGCTATCACGTCACCCCTGGTCCTTGTTTTCATTAAACTAGACATACCCAATTCGCACAACTGTTCTTTTGAAGTCTGCATGATCTTAAGAGGGCCCCTTTGGTGTCAGGCCTTGCATTTCCAAGCACAGGGCCATCGGTGAGATCTCCCTGCGTTGGCATTGAGAAGGCAATTAGGGGTGAGTGAAGGATTCCAATAAAGCCCTGTCACCCACCTCTGATACAGGCGGTCTTTGACCTATAACGCTTCATTTAGTGACTGAAGTCACAAGGGCACTGAAAAAAGTGACTCATGACCATTTTTCACACATGCATTGCAGCATTTCCGTGGTCATAGGATCAAATTCAGACACTGACCAGTGGTGGGTTGCTACCAGTTTGCACCGGATCAGACGAACCCGTAGCAGCAGCAGAGACTCCGCCCACCCACCTGGATGCTCACACACGAGCAAACCGGTAGCGACGGCGTTTGGAACCCACCTGACTCATATTTATGACGGTCACAGTGTCCCGAGGTCATGCGATCCCCTTTTGCGTCCTTCTGACAAGCAAAGTCAATGGGGAAGCCGGGTTCACTTAACATCCGTGTTGCTAATTTAATAACCGCAGTGATTCACTTAACAACTGTGGCAAGAAAGGTCGTAGAATGGAGTAAAACTCGCTTAACCGATGTTTCGCTTAGCAGCAGACATTTTGGGCTCAGTTGTGGCCGTAATTCGAGGACTTCCTGCACCTTTCTCCCCCACCCCAACTGAGACGGCTGGAGGCCATTGCAAATAGATCCAAATCTCGCCTTTCTTTGAATGAATTGCTGGTCGTTTCCCTAATTAATATTTTGCCCTTCTATTTTCTGGCCTTGGCTTTAATTACCGGCTTGCTTTGAATATCTCCACAGATGAATCACCTCCTGATTGGCATCCTTTCCAAAAATGGGGAGGGCGGGGGGGGGGCAAGCGGGCTCTGAGGAGGAGGAGGAAGAGGAGGAGGCCAGAGAAGCTTCTGGGAGAGGAGAAAGAGGTCCAGAGAGCGAAAGGAAGCCTCCTGCCAGCCTGCCTTTTCTTCTCCTCCCAAAGATGGAGACTCTGCACCACCATGGATCCAGGGATGCAGCTGGGCACTTTGGGGAGGGGTCTCCCTCAGGCAAAAGGGGAAGCTGTGGGGCCTGGGCAGAGGAATCCTCGTCCAGAGTCTGGTGGAGGTGAGGGATCCAACAAAGCTTTACCACTCCCCCTAAACAACTCCTTTCCTTCCTTCCTTCCTTCCTTCCTTCCTTCCTTCCTTCCTTCCTTCCTTCCTTCCTCCTCTCCTCCCTTCCCTTCCCTCCCCTCCATTTCTCTCTTCGCTTCCCCCTCCCTCCCCTTCACTCTCCTCCCCTCCATCCCTTCTCCTCTCTTTCTTTCTTCCTTCCTTCCTTCCTTCCTTCCTTCCTTCCTTCCTTCCTTCCTCCCTTCTTTTCCTTCCTCCTCTCCTCTCCTCCCTTTCCCTCCCTCTCCCTTCCCTTCACTCTCTCCATTTTTCTTTCTTTCCTCCCTCCCTCCCTCCTTCCTTCCTTCCCCCCTCTCTCCCTCTCTCCCTCCCTCCTTCCCTTCCTTCCTTGCTTGCTTCCTTCCTTCCTTCCTTCCTTCCTTCCTTCCTCCCTCCTCTCCTCCCTTCCCTTCCCTTCCCTCCCCTCCCCTCCATTTCTCTCTTCCTCTCCCTCTCCCTTTCCCTCCCCTTCACTCTCCTCCCCTCCATCCCTTCTGCTCTCCATCTTCCTTCCTTCCTTCCTTCCTTCCTTCCTTCCTTCCTTCCTTCCTTCCTTCCTTCCTTCCTTCTTTTCCTTCCTCCTCTCCTCTCCTCCCTTTCCCTCCCTCTCCCTTCCCTTCACTTTTCTCCCCTCTGTCCCTTCTCCTCTCCATTTTTCTTTCTTTCCTCCCTCCCTCCCTCCTTCCTTCCTTCCCTCCTTCCCTCCCTCCCTCCCTCCCTCCCTTCCTTCTTCACTCAGTTTTTCTCTCCTGGAATCTGTTTATCCTCTTTGGAACAATTTCCTCTGCTTCCTGCCACACCTCCAGCCTTAATTGTGTCTCCCCCAGGATATCCCCAAAGTTGCCACGAAAGTGACATTTTTTAATGTGGCAGAAGTGGAAATAATTAATTCTGCGAGGAAGGAATAGATTAATGGCTTCAAAAGAATGTGATGAATTTAATTTAGTTTTGATTACATTTGTATTTCAGCTGAATTACCTTGCACTTACTTTAGCTCCACCCATTTCTGGATCTGCCTTCTTTCTATGTCCGGCTCCTCTTGAAATCAAAATTGCAGTTTGAATTAATTTTGATAGGGAAAGTAGCTCCCTTTAGATTCACGAGATCTTTGCAATTCTGAACGCCCAGACTTCCCACCACCAGTTTTAATGGCCTGATCCATTAGGGCAAGTCCTCCTTTTCTTCCCCTGAGCCTTGAGCCACTGGGGGCTCCTGATCTCCCTTCTCTGATGTTTCCCAAGGCAACCTCTCTTCCCCTCGCCCCCCCCCCAAGGTCATCCACATAAACAAACCACGTGCATATGAATGAAACATGTCCACTTCTTAGGAATCCACAGCATCAAAAGAACGATCCTCTCTACCCACCACATCAAAGAGAGAAGTCCAAGGAGATGGGCCACCAGGATGGTGACTCACCTTGTTCCCTCAAGTCCTTGATAAACGTCTGCAAGATCAAAGGCTGCAAGATCTGACTTTTCAGACTTGCAAGACTGATGTCATCGCTCCAGGTCAAGCAGGCATGAAACAAGACTCGATGGGCTAATTCTACTCTACTGTAAGGCTACAATAAGAGAGTCTTGAAAGTCTGAAAGTAGAAATCTCCCACGGTTGCTGTTAAGCATCTGATCCATTAGAGCAGCTCCTTCCTAAGATCCTTCCTCCCACTATTAAGCAACTGAGGGCTCCTTCCTCTCTTCTCAGATTGTTCCCAGGAAGCATCTCTTCCCTTTGTCCCCCAAGGTCTTCCACACATCTGTTGTGGCTCCGTTACCGGAGCCTGTGTCATTGGCAGGAGAGGACTCCGAGAGTGAAGGAGAGGAGTTGGCAAGGCCTCCTTCTCCAGGACCCTCCTCTCTGGCAATGCCTTCGGTGTCCGCCGAAGGGCAAGAGATAGGGCCGGGGCCAAGCACGTCCACGCAGCCACAGGTGGACAGTGATGAGAGTAATGAATCTTGGCTGGATCCACGCCAGCGTCGCAGAGATAAGCGCGCGCAACAGAAGGGCGTGCCCGAGATTAGGCTGAGTCACTGGACCACACCCCACAGGATATAAAAGAGAGTTTGGTGGCCAGTCAAACCTTGTGACGAACAAAGCTGAAAGCTTCCACGCCATTCTGCATTGCCGGACTTTTGATATAGACTTTGCTGGATTATCTTTGGACTTGATTGACTCTGTAATTATTGAGCTGCTTTCCTTTGATGTACCAGAAGCGGGGAGAAGTTATCTCTCCTCTTCGTAAGTAATAAACTCTTGGCAGGCAGCCACTAGGTTGTTGCCAAGTTCCGTTATCTTAAGGAAAAGGATTTTGCTGGCTGGTTTGGTCTTTAACTCTTGAACATCTGTTGGTGTGTGTGCGTGTGGGACGGGGACAGAACAACATCCAGTGGTGAGATTCAGCTGGTTCGGGCCGATTTGGGCGAACCAGTAGTTAAATTGCTGCCCCCCTGCAGCCCGTTTTTGCTCCCAGGGTGGTGCAGGAGGCCAAGTGCTGCCTGTCACACACCCTGACCATGCCCACCATGGCCACACCCACCCAGCCAGTCATTAAAACTGGTTGTTAAATTATTTGAATCCCACCACTGCACACATCCCATTGCAGAACCAGACACAACCTGTTTTTGAAGCCAGCCAATGCCAGCCAGATACTTAGGGAAAGAGACATCCAGAAAACAGAATGATAGAATGAAGATCACTTAAAGTGCTAGTGCCACTTTATAAAGTCTCGATATTAAGACCAGATTTGGAATACTGCATCCAGTTTTGGTCACCACAATATGTGAAAAATGTTGAGACTCTGGAAAGAGTGCAGAGTAAGAGTAACCAAGACGACTAGGGAGGTAAAATATAAAACAAGAACGGTGGCAAGAATTGGCTATGTAGTTTAATGAAAAGAAGGACTAGGGGTGACATGATAGCAGACTTCCAGGATTTGAGGGGCTGCCACAAAGAAGAAGAATGGAGTCAAACTATTCTCCAAAGCATCAGATGGCAGAAGAAAAAGCTACGGATGGAAATTAATCAAGGAGAGAGAAGCAACCTAGAACTAAGGAGAAATTTCCTGACAGTGAGAACAATTAATCGGTGGAACAACTTGTCACCAGAAGTTGTGGCTGCTGCTCCATCAGGGGAAGCTTTCAAGAAGAGATTGGACAACGATTTATCTGAAATGGTATAGGTTCTCCTGCTTGAGCAGGAGGTTGGACTTGAAGACCTCCAGGGTCCCTTCCAACTCTGTGATTCTGTTCAATGTCCACTGACAATTGTGGTCCATTTAGTGAACACACAGATAGGCCTCTCCCCATCGTACTCCTTGAGGCTGAAAGGGTGAGGTGGGGTCAAAAGGCTTCCAGCAGCTGCATCTTCTGCAGCTCAATTGGATTTGCTCTTCTGTGGTCTCCTCAACTTCCTGCAGATCATTAAGGCTCACTATTTTTGAAGAGATGCGTCCCACATGGGTTTTCTGCCTGCAATCTTCTGCCAGAGAAGGAGGCAGGGAAATTGCTGCCTTTTTGTACAGCTGCCCAAGCCAGGCGTTTCCTCTCCGGCAATCCTGAAATTTTCTACCCTTCCGATATTCAGCGGTGATAATCGTCAGCCCCATGAGGAAGGGGCTTAGGTCTGCTTCATTTTGAGTTGGAAAGGCAGGAGATGCTATTTCCTGGCAGGCTGTGAAGGCATCTTTTTTTAAAAAACAGCTTTCAGATTTTTTTCCCCATCTTTTTGGCTCAAAAGTTACAATCGGTCCAACTCAGCAAACACTTGGGCCTTGTTCCCACATGCACGTTTGATGTAGGTGTGGGTGCCCCATCCCTGGAAGCTTTCAAGAAGAAGACTGGACTTCCCAAAGGTGCTTTTTCAAGAGTTGCCTTTTGGGGACAACCATGACCTGGAGGACCGAGAATCTCCATGAACATTAAGAGACTGGACTGCTGTCGGTCAGAAATGATGTTGTGGCTTGTCGGCTGCCATCCCCTCCAGCAGCTGAATCAGAGGAGGAGGAGGCTCGGGAGTCAGGGTCAGCATCAAGGCAACCTGAGAGCTCCAAGGGGGAAGAGGGAATGGAGCTGGCAGAGAGAGAGAGAGAGAGAGAGAGAGAGAGAGAGAGAGAGAGAGAGAGAGAGAGAGAGAGAGAGAGAGAGAGAGGTGGAGCCTGGGCCATCCGTCAGCCCTCAGATGGAGAGTCAACAGCCCCCCAGGTCTGGAGGTGGCTGATGAGGAAGAGGAGGAACAGCTGGGTCCAGTGCCTGACGTGTGGATGCACAGAAGGCAGAGGATAGGAGAGCAGTGGAAATCTATGGGCTGGTCCTTGGGACAGAAGAGCCATCGCTACTAGCGAAGCCCCTCCTTCTCTGCGGGCTGCAAGCCATTGACGCAGCTCAGCTCCACCACGCATGCACACACACCTCCCGCCGGCCAGCTGATTTTCAGGTCTCTGCTGTGCATGTGTGGGGGGCAGGGCGCATGCGGGAGATGTGTGTGCATGAGCGGGAGGTCACGCACATATGTGTGGGGTCTCATCCGCATGCACAGGGGGTGGGAGCATAGGAGGCCATGTGTGCATGTGCGGGGAGGTGGGGGAGCACTGGGGGGTGTGCGCATGCATGGGGGCAGGGAGCACAGGGGGGCATGCGCTTTCGGCATGCGACAACAAAAAGGTTAGCCATGACTGCCCTGTACCATTTCAGACAAATGGTTGCCCAATCTCTTCTTAAAAACTTCCAGTGTTGGAGCACCCACAACTTCTGGAGGCAAGGAGTTCCACTGATTAATTCTTCTCACTGTCAGGAAATTCCTCCTTAGCTCTAGGTTGCTTCTCTCCTTGATTAGTTTCCACCCGTTGCTTCTTGTCCTAGTTGGGCTGGGGATGATGGGATACAAGTCTAGAGCCCCAAGTTGGGAAGGGCTGCAGTGAATTGAGAAATTGC
Source organism: Pituophis catenifer annectens (assembly GCF_029215685.1). NCBI lineage: Eukaryota > Metazoa > Chordata > Lepidosauria > Squamata > Colubridae > Pituophis > Pituophis catenifer. Next base: position 295,730,932 of record NW_027256882.1, on the reverse strand, counting down.
AGATTTTCTCCCTGCCAAATGGAATGGGAGATCCCAGGCTGGGGTTTTTCAAACCATATGGCAACTTTAAGGTGTGTGGACTTCAATTCCCAGAATTCCCCAGGCAGCAGGGATTCTGGGAGTGGAAGTCCACACATCATAACGTTGCCAAGTTTGAAAAATGCTGTTTAGATCTTAAGGAAACGCAGTCTAGAGATCTTCCATGCTATATTATTTGTATTTATATTATTATTTTATTGCACATTGCCCAGAGTCCCTCTGTGAATCTGATCGATCGATCAATCAATCAATCAATCAATCAATCAATCAATCAATCAATGGCAAGGCAGAACACCATTTAACTCTTTATTCCTGGTTTTACACACTTTTATTACTTATTTTATTTTGGTGACTCGGCACAATATTGGTTTTTATCCATTGTTCTACCCTTTTTTTTTAATTGCACGAATTTTATGGCAAATTGCTTGAGAAATGGGGATCAAAGTCTTGATTTGGAGGGCCCTCCAGGGAGTGGGGTGTCCATTCTCCTCCAGAAGTCGGTTCCATAGGAAAATATGTTCTTTGCATTGGTTGACTTCATTTGCATAAAGATGTCATTACACAAATGACACCATTTGTGTCAATCCACAACATTTACATAATGACATCATTATGCAAATGATATCAATAATCGCAAAGAAAATCAATTTAAAAGGCCTGTGTGTGCGGTCGTATTTTTAAGTGCCTATTTTGGATGCAGTGGACACGGCCCTCGCTTAGCGAAATGCCTGCAGAAGAAACACATCTGTGGCACCTCTAAAGTCCTCTAAAGGGGGACCAGTTGGATGTGTTTGAAATAAAAAGAGCCTTGGTGGTACAGGGGTTTAAGGCACCCTGTTATTAAGCTTATTAAGACCAGCTGCCTGCAATTACTGCAGGGTTCGAATCTCGCCAAGGCTCAAGGTTGACTCAGCCTTCCATCCTTTCTAAGGTAGGTGAAATGAGGACCCAGTTTGTGGGGGCAATAAGCTGACTTTGTATAAATATACAAAAGAATGAAGGCTATTGCTTAACGCCTTGTAAGCCGCCCTGAGTCTCCGGAGAAGGGCGGCATATAAATCAAATTTAAAAAAAATAATAATAATAATGAATATGAAATACGGTGCAAGATGGAAGGCAGGCAGGCAGGCAGGAAGGAAAGAAGAGAAGGAGGAGGGAGGGAGAAGGAGAAGGAGGGAGAGAAAAAGTCAAGGACTACCAGTACTAAAAACCTATGCATAAAAATATCCTCAACTGCTTGGGATTAGCTAAAGGTCCAGGGAATTCAAGAGGGGGTTGGATTTAGCCTCATTGTGTCTATGTAAGGATTCTTGGCTACTTCCTCTTTTAACCTCACCCCCAGCTTCTGACCGTCCTTCTCCTACAGACTGTCAGGGTTCCAAGTAATACACCCCATAGCAAGCAAAAATCTGAGGCAGGCGAATTCCTCAAAGAATAGTTTTATTGGGTATATCATATTGCCACAGTCCTGGTGAAAACCAACTCTGAAGGTTCCCTGTGGTTTTCACCTCATTAAAAGTTTTCTCCCTTCCCCAAACAATCAGTCACGTGGTCCAATCAGGTTGTCGCCCGGTTGCCTGGTAACGTTGCTCCTCCTCTCTCTGGTGAGAACGACCTTGGTTCTCAAGAGAAAGTATTTTGTTTTGGCTACAAAACCCCAGCTACCCCCTATTCCCCCCTTCCTGTCCCTCAGCTCCAGTGGGGTAACACCGAAACCTCAAAATGGCTTTGGTCAGGTCAGCTTCAGGGTTGACACAGGCCTCCCCTTGATCTAGACACCACCCTGGTGCTTGCTTACCAGCTCGTCATCCAATGCAGCAGGACCGAGCTGGAGAGAAGCTTCTCCGAGGAAGCGACCTTCTCTGCAGGAGAAGGTGAGACCTTCATGTGACTCTTTTGCTGAGGCCAGCGTGTGCTGCTTGGCACGGAGGGCACAGCCCAACATTCCTCATTAAGGGATGATTAGCAAGTTAAAGTTCTGCTCACCCAATGGCCAGGAGGGGGGGGGTATGTGTTTTATAAAAACCCCCCTCCCCCGCTGCACTTTGAAAGCTGGAATTCCCACTTAACAGCTTGGCACCCAGCCACGGCTGATTTAAAACCCGGGACAGCAGGGTGCACCTAAGATCGCTTCGTCCCAAAGGTGCTTTTTCGGGAGGCAACTGGACTTCCTTGTTTTTTTCTTTGAAGGCGTTTCGCTTCTCAAATGACCAGGACTATAAATCCTTCCATTCCCCACCACTCAGTCAGAGCTGAAGAAGCTTCTTGGATGAGAAGTGAAACGTCTTCAAAGAAAAAAACATGTTCCATGGGTTGATTGTTCTCCCTGTCAGAAAATTCCTCCTTATTTCCAGGTTGAATCTCTCCTTGATCAGTTTCCATCCATTATTCCTTGTCTGGCCTTCAGGTGCTTTGGAGAATAGCTTGACCCACTTCCTCCTCTCTGTGGCAGCCCCTCAAATATTGGAAGATGCTCTCCTGTCTCCCCTGGTCCTTCTATTCACTAGACTAGCCAGGCCCAGTTCCTGCAACGGTTCTTCATATGTTTCAGCCTCCAGTCCTCTCATCAGGGGTGAAATGCTCCCGGTTCGGACCGGATCGCCCAATCTGGTAGCGATGACGGCGGGTGGTTCGGAGAACCGGTAGCAAAAATCCTTGCCCACCCCCTCCCCCCATGCCCAGCTGAGCCGTGCGATCATCAGAGGCTTTTTTTTTACTTTTAAAAGCATTTTTTCTACAACCTCTTCGGCCAAAAAAATGCTTTTAAAAGTAAAAAAAAAAAGCCTCTGATGATCACGCGACTCAGCTGGGATCATCAGAGGCTTCTAAAAGCATTTTTTTCTGCAACCTCTTCGGCTGAAGAGGTTGTAGGAAAAAAAATGCCTTTAAAAGCCTCTGGAGATCTCAGCTGAGTTGCCTGATCGTCAGAGGCTTCTAAAAGCATTTTTTTCCTGCAACCTCTTAAACTTGTAGAAAAAATGCTTTTAAAAGTAAAAAAAAAAAAAAGTTGGCCACGCCCACCCAATCACATTACCCCCCCCCCAAGCCACACCCACAGAACTGGTAGTAACAAATTTTACATTTCACCACTGCCCCTCATCATCCTGATTGCTCTTCTCGGAACTCTTTCTAGAGTCTCAACATCTTTTTTATAGTGTGGTGACCAAACGTGGATGCAGGATTCCAAGTGTGGCCTTACTAAGGCTTTATAGGGTGGTATGAGACAGGGGTGGGTTCTAATTTTTTTTACTACTGGTTCTGTGGGTGTGGCTTATTTTGTGGGCGTGGCTTGATGGTCATGTGACAATTCTTTAGGATTTAGCAGAGGTACTGGTCTACCAGGCTTTTAACTGCTTGTAGAGCTGTACTGGTCTACCCATTTATTTTTGCAGGCACTGGTCTACTCATATATTTTTGCAGGTACTAGTCTACCCATTTATTTTTGCAGGCACTGGTCTACCCATGTATTTTTGCAGGCACTGGTCTACCCATGTATTTTTTCAGGCACTGGTCTACCCATTTATTTTTGTAGGTACTAGTCTATCCATTTATTTTTGCGGGCACTGGTCTACTCATGTATTTTTGCAGGCACTGGTCTACCCATTTATTTTTGCAGGCACCGGTCTACTCATTTGTTTTTGGAGGCACTGGTCTACCACCAAACTGCCTTTTACCACTGATCAGCTGTAGGGCGGCCCTTTGAAGCCCCGCGGCAAGAGTTTAAACAGGTTTTTTCCTTCTAGCCCATCAGCTGGGACTCAGGAGGCAGCAATAGATTGGGGGTGGGGTCAAATAAAAGGTAAGAATAACGTGGGGGGGAACGGGGGGGCAGAACCAGTTCAGTGACGTCATATCGTCACCGCTACCGGCTCGGTGGAACTGGGCCAAATTGGGAGGAACCCACCACTGGTATGAGATGAATTAAAGTCTCCAAAAGTTTGACAAATGGAAAAATGACACGGTCAGGGGTTGAAATGGAAACTGGAAGTGAATATTCTGAATGGTGGACTTCTGATAAAGGCATGTGCACGGGATGAGCCAGTGGGGTGTGAATGTCGGGGGTCTTGTGAAACCCTTTTGTGAAAAATCGGAAAAGACTTCAGACGACGAAGTTCGTGGCACTCGCTGTTCATGTGCTAAAGCTCAGCAGATGCTCCGTGTACGAGGTGAGGGCCGACTCGGAAAGGGAAGCAGGAATAGTTTGATAGACAGAGCCAAGGCCTCTGCGGTTCAACCAGACCAACTGAAGGATAAAATTTGTTCAAATTGAACAGATGCAATAAAGAGAGAGAGAGAGAGAGACACACACGCTCTCTGTTAAAAATATCTTCCCTGCTCAGAAACGGAAACAAATGGACTTGGCAAGGGTACAGGGGCCAGGTGGGTTAAAATAGATGCAAGAACAAATAAAAGCAAAGGTTTTTTTCTAGCGCTTGCCCAATAAAAAGGAAAATTGCATTGGGACTCTTAGAGACGTGATCTACCTTGAATCCTGAAGGTAAAAAGCCAACACAGTTCTGGGCTGCATAAACAGAGGGATAGAATCAAGATCACGTGAAGGGTTAATACCACTTTATAAGGCCTTGGTAAGGCCACACTTGGAATATTGCATCCAATGTTGATCGCCACGATGTAAAAAAGATGTGGAGACTCTGGAAAAAATGCAGAGAAGAGCAACTGAGATGATGAGGGGCCTGGAGGCTGAAACATATGAAGAAGCGGTTGCAGGGACTGGGTATGTCTAGTTTGATGAAGAGAAGGACCAGGGGAGACATGATAGCAGTCTTCCAATATCTCAGGGGCTGCCCCAAAGAAGAGGGGGTCAAGCTATTCTCCAAAGCACCTGAGGGGAGGACAAGAAGCGATGGATGGAAACTAATCAAGGAGAGAAGCAACTTTGAATTTAGGAGAAGGGGAGGCCTGATAGCATCTTCCAATCCTTGAATCCTTCCACAAGGAAGCCATGAATTTACTCTCCAAAGCACCTGAGGGCTGGACAAGAAGCAATGGGTGGAAACTGTGAGATGTAAATGCCTTATTCCCTAATGTGTAAATAATGTATATATGGGACATCGGGGGTTAACTTATTCTTTGGTTCCTAATGTATTCATAATTCACCACTCCCATTCTTGGCTCCACCCCTTGTATATATAAGGAGCCATCTTCACCATTTTCCTTGCTTCTATCTGTGAATATTCAGTGAATATAGAATGCCTGTTATAATTAAAGAGAAATATATTTAAACCTCTAACTCTTATTATCATTATTGAGTCTGATCCTGAAAATATTGCAACAAGCTGGTAGCAGAGGATGGTTAATTGACTCAATAAATACTTAAAGATGTCTAAGAAAGATAGGCCCAACACCAGGGCCTACAGCAAAGAAATAGAAACTGAACAAGAAATAATCAACGAATCCACAAACGCGATTTCGAGAGAATCCGAAGAATACACCACTGAAGAAGAAGAACTAATAAATGAAAATAATGACCAGGAGGAAATCGAAATAGAAAATAACGAACTCAGGTCAGAGATATTAAAACTATTAAAAAGCCAGAAGAATGATGAAAGCCTCATCGCGAATCTCCAAGAAATGCTGAAAAACAGCGGAGCAGCGAGAGAGAAAAACATTGCTAAAGAGAAACCCAAAGACCAAAAAACTGTGAGTGATATGACTACAGAGAAAGTCGTTATGAAAAAGAAAAGATGTGATCCCGCGCGAAATTTTGAATGGCAGCCATCTTGGTTCCAACAAGCCTCCAAAGTGAGCGAAGCAGAGCCAATCAAAATGCTCAGTTCAAAATTTCTGGCGCGAAAAACGTTATCAGACAACGAAAGCGAAAAGGAAGATTCAAACTCTTCAGAAGAACCAGAATCAGAAAGCGAAGACGACTTAACGAAATCCCAAGTAAAGTCAGCAATGAAGACGCTTTTTGCTGCATTTGGGCCAAAATTAAAAATTTCCAAAGCGACAACGAAGAAGCTAGAGAACAAGCCGATACCTCAAGACCTGCACGCTCCCATCCTGACTTCGAGAGCGACGACGCCCGAGCCCAGAGAGCCATGTCGATTCCGCCCTACACCGCAGACCGGATCAAGTACCAACGCACACAAAAGAAAGAAAAGAGCAGTCGCCGCCATCAAAACTCCTAAAACCGAGCCAGAAACCGACTCGTCTGAAGAGGAGCGGAGCGAGCGAGCTGCAATGGAGAGAACCTTCCACGACGACGCCAAAGAAGAAATGAACAACGCGCATGTGCAAAACTACGTAGACGGTCCGGAAAGACTTGAACTGGCCAGAGAACCGCGCAGACTCGTTGCGAGCATCCCCATGCCGTTTTGCAATTTCCTGCACTTGCGAGACCACGGACTACCTCAGGTTGTAAGTAATGGACAAAATAATGTGGGAAACTTACCCAGTGACTTCCCAAAACTTAGAGTTGATGGCATTAATTTGCAAGAATGGTATCAACAGCTTCAGGTTGTCTTTATGAAAGAAAATTTACTATTCTTTATCACTAGTCCTCCAAGAAGACCTTGGACTTTAAAAATAGATTGTTTACATCATAGAGCATTTTTCTTAATAATATCTAGCGTGTCTCCTGCAATGTATCATAGCATCAAACCAAACCTAACTGTTTCAGAAATAATTCAATGCATGTTTAATCTGTTTCACAGCGATAGTGTAGCTACCACTACAAGAATGTCTAAGGATTTCTTTTCTTCCAGAGTAAAACCAGGGGTTTCCATAAGTGAGCATTTGATATCTCTAAACAAAATAAGAGCTGAGCTGCATTTGAGGGGGGAAGTGATTTCAGATCAAACAATGAAAAGTGTTATTATCAATTCACTTGATTCATCATGGGATAGTTTTATGTCACACTTAGACACCATCAATCTAGGATATTTATCCATAGAAAGTCTATCTAACAAATTGATAGCAGAAGACAATTCAAGAAAAAATCGTTCCAGCAATCACACAGAACACAAATCTTTTAGGAAGGTAGCTTTCCAGGAAAAATACAATGAAGCTTTTAAATGCCATAATTGTGGGTCCAGGGAACACAATAGAAGAGACTGTCCCAAAATCTCAAAGGAGAGACATAGGTCAGAGTATAGGAGCAAATACAATTATAGACAGTCTTCCACAGATAGACATAAATATAGAAGCCCACCAAATTACAGAGATAGTAGAGGGGGTAGAGAAAATTCAAAAGAGAGAAAATCTGGTTCACTGAATGGACTAAATAAACAAGACAGCACTAAAACACAACAAAATGAGAACAATAATTGGCTTATTGATTCTGGGGCAACCAACCACACCACTAATAACAAAAATATATTGTCTTCATTTACAGAAGATAAATTTATAATAAAGGTAGCTAATCAAGAAAAGGTTCAAGTATTAGGCAGAGGAAATGTGACCTTGCCTGGCCTAGGAAAAATAGAGGGGGTATTGTTAATTCCAGAAATACCTCATAACATACTAAGTGCCATAAAACTAAGCAGAGATTATGACATCAATATAGTTTTCTCAAAGGGGAAAGCAACTTTAGAGAAGGACAAAACAAATGTAGGCACTGTGATGATTAAAGGAGGCCTACCCTATCTAATAACAAAAGAAAGATGGTTACATAACATTGATTCAAATATGGAAGATTGTATTGAGGCAGATGATGAAAATGTTAGTAACAGTGACAATGATGAATGTAAAATATCTCATGATCACGCAAATACACACAATGAGAAGAAACCAAGAATAGGTAAACCAATTCATGATGAGTGTGCTCACATCTTGCATAGGAAGTTAGGACATGCAAGTTTTCCTGTAGTACAAAAAATGACTGAACACGCAGAAGGTGTCAAAATAAAAAATTGTGAAAATTATTTGGAATGCTCAGTATGTAAATCCACTAAACTAAAAACTAGTCCCAGACCAAAAAAATCCAACAGATCAACTAACAAAATTTTTGACTTAGTACATATGGACCTAGTTGGTCCATTAACTCCATCAATCACTTATAGAAAACGTTACTTCCTAACAATAGTAGACGATTACAGTCGCTATGGTTTTGTTTACACATTAAAACACAAGGATGAAACATTTCAGAAATTTAAGGAATTCTACAAACGCATAGAAACACAACATAATATCAGAATAAAACAAATTATGACAGATAGGGGATGTGAATTCATGTCTAAAGAATTCTCCCAATGGTTAAAGGATAGAGGAATGCTACATTTCACGTCTAGTCCATTTTCTGCGTTCCAAAACGGGATTGCAGAGAGAAAGAATTCCACACTACAAACCATGATTAGGTGCACATTAGAGGATGCTGGTTTAGGCAAACAATTTTGGTCAGAGGCCTTACATTATTCAAATTACACTCAAAATAGAACCTGGTCCAGTATTGTGAATAAAACACCATATGAGGTGATGTATAATAGGAAAGCCAAATTAGCACACATGCACATATTTGGAGTCACTGCAGACGTACACATACCTAAGCAGTTGAGAAGAAAGGGAGAAAACGTATCCAGAAGATTAAGATTTATGGGATATGAAACTGGCACCAAAGGGTACAGATTCATTGATAATAATAACAAATTTATAGTCTCCAGAACAGCTGTGTTCCATGAACAGGCCAATTGGTCTAAATTACATCTTAATGAAATATTTCCAAATAAATGCAAAGATACAAAATCTTGTGAGGAAGGGACAATAGAAAATCAAAATATCAACAAAAATAAAAACAAAACCAAAACTTGGACAAATAGTCAGCACAAAATAAAGACAGACACATTAACAAAAAAGGAAGCAAGATATTTGCATGATAACCATAGCAAACCCGAAAGAGCTATTAGAAACAATAGAAATCAAGTACCAAATAAATACAGAGATTACATAATGCATATGGATGGTGAACAAATGACACCTAATACATATGAGGAAGTATTAAAACTCCCTCGTGAAGAAAAGGAAAAATGGGAACTAGCTATGAAAAAAGAGATGGAAAGTTTGCAAGGATTAAATGTGTTTACACCTGCGATTGCACCTAAAGATAAAACGATTATAGGTACCAGGTGGATTTATAAAATTAAGAATCTAGAAGGAGGCAATACTCTATACAAAGCTAGATTGGTTGCACAAGGTTATGCACAAAAATATCCGGAGGACTACACTGACACATACTCCCCCACAGTGAGAACAGAGAGTGTTAAAACAGCTCTAGTAGTGGCATCTGCACTCAATCTTGATGTATTTCAATATGACATACAGACTGCGTATTTACACGCAAAACTAGATAAGGAAATATATGTAAGAGCACCACACAGTCAATACACTAATAAGAATGAAATTTGGCTATTGAACAAGAGTCTATACGGATTAAAGCAATCTGGCAAAAGATGGTACGATTGCTTGGTAAAAGTACTTAAGACCATGGATTTCAACGCTACCACTGCTGATAACTGTTTCTTTGTAAAAAAGAGTGATGATCATATTGAATTTGTATTAATTTATGTAGATGATATTTTATATATAGGAAAACACAAGGAGAGAAGAGAAACCTTTGTAAATAAGCTAAACGAACATTTCTCGTTGAAATCTCTAGGTAAGGTAAACAAATACCTTGGTGTACAAATTAACAAAACTAGAAGGGGATTCAAACTTACTCAGAAAGATAAAATCATTGAACTTCTGAACAAATGCAATTTAAACAATGCCAAACCCTGTGACACTCCTATGCAAACTGATTTCCTTAGAAACACTGATGAATCTTCCCCTGAATTCAAGGATAATACATTTTATAGATCAGTCATAGGTTCACTTCTTTATATATCTAATTGGACCAGGCCAGATATTGCATTACCACTCAACTTATTGTCAAGATATGTTAGCAAACCAACAATGTATCATTGGGAAGCAGTCAAAAGAATTCTAAGATATCTGAAAAGTACATTAGACTTTTGCTTAGTATTAGAACCTAGTAATGGTAAAGAACCAAAACTTACATGTTACGCAGATGCGGATTGGGCTGGAGATATATCATGCAGAAAGAGCACTTCTGGTTATATTTTTCTATTAAATGACTGTCCAGTTTACTGGTACACTGGTAAACAAGAACTGGTAGCCACTTCGACCACAGAAGCGGAATATGTTTGTTTGTCCAAAGCTGCAAATAACCTTGTATGGTTTAATGATTTGATTTCAGATGTTTGGAAAAAACCTGCTTTGCCTTTTGTTATGCATGAAGATAATAAAGCAGCCATTGAAATATCCAGATCCGATGCCATTGGACAAAGGTCTAGGCATATAGATATAAAATTTAAGCATGTGAGACAATTGTCTCAAGATGGATTTATCAAAGCAGTGCATTGTGATACCTCTGAACAATTAGCTGACATATTGACGAAGCCTTTACCTTCTAAACAGCACAAATATTTAACATCAAAATTATATGTCTTATATTGTCCTGAATCTGAATGTAATTGGTGTTGTATAGCGAACCGGCATTTAGAGGGGGATTTGTGAGATGTAAATGCCTTATTCCCTAATGTGTAAATAATGTATATATGGGACATCGGGGGTTAACTTATTCTTTGGTTCCTAATGTATTCATAATTCACCACTCCCATTCTTGGCTCCACCCCTTGTATATATAAGGAGCCACCTTCACCATTTTCCTTGCTTCTATCTGTGAATATTCAGTGAATATAGAATGCCTGTTATAATTAAAGAGAAATATATTTAAACCTCTAACTCTTATTATCATTATTGAGTCTGATCCTGAAAATATTGCAACAGAAACTAATCAAGGAGAGAAGCAACCGAGAACTAAGGAGAAATTTCCTGACAGTTAGAACAATTAATCAGTGGAACAAATTGCCTGCAGAAGTTACAAATGCTCCAACACTGGAAATTTTTATGAAGATGTTGGATAACCATTTGTCTGAAGTGGTGTAGGATTTCCTGCCTGGGCTCTCCTCCTGGGTGTCGCCAGTCGGCATTGTTTGGCCAACGGTACCCTGAGGAGCCCCTCTCTGTGGGAGCGTATTGGCCAGTGGGAGGTTGTTGATGGCAGAAGGTGGTCTTGTATATACCCCGGTCCTAAGCCATGGAGCGCTTTAAAGGTGGTGACCAACACCTTGAATTGCACCCGGAAGACCACTGGGAGCCAGTGCAGCTCACGCGGGAGGTGTGTTATGTGGGCGCGCCGATTTGCACCCATAACCACCCGCACGGCCGCATTCTGGACCAGTTGGAGCCTCTGAATGCTCTTCAAGGGGAGCACCATGTAGAGAGCATTGCAGTAGTCCAGATGGTACGTGACGAGGGCATGAGTGACCGTGCGCAGGGCATCCCGGTCCAGAAAGGGACACAACTGGTGCATCAGGCTAACCTGATAGAAAGCCATCATATGATCTTCCAAAGACAGCCGTGCATCCAGGAGAACACCCAAGTTGCGAGCCCTCTCTGTGGGGGCCAAGATCTCGCCCCCAATAGTCAGCGATGGAGCCAGCTGACTATACCGTGATGCCGGAAGCCACAGCCACTCGGTCTTGGAAGGGTTGAGCTTGAGCTTGTTTCTCCCCATCCAGATCCGCACAGCCTCCAGGCACTGGGACATCATGTCAAGGGCATCATTGGGGTGGCCCGGGGTGGAGATGTACAGCTGAGTATCATCAGCGTACTGATGGAACCTCACACCGAAACCACGGATGATCTCGCCCAGCGGCTTCACATAAATGTTGAACAAAAGGGGCGAGAGGACTGACCCTTGCGGCACTCCCCATGCGAGACGCCTCGAGGTCGACCCCTGCCAACACAAACTGCATGCGGTCGGGGAGGAAGGAGGAGAACCACCGCAAAACGGTGCCCTCCCATTCCCAATCCCTCCAATCATCACAGCATCATACCATGGTCGATGGTATCAAAGGCCACTGAGAGATCTAATAGGACCAGGACAGAGGAGCAATCCCTGTCCCGAGCCGTCCAGAGATCATCAACCAATGCAACCAATGCCGTTTCCGTGCTGTGCCCAGGCCTGAAGCCCGACTGGAACGGATCTAGATAATCTGCTTCATCCATGTACTGTAATCAAGCTATGCAGAAAATGAAAATGAAAGTAAAACAGGCTGTTTTCTGTAACGAGGCAAAATTGCTGGGAGGCAGAGGCAGATTTCTTTTTCTTGTTTTCCTCACCAGGTCTTATAGTCCGGAGCATCTTATACTCTGAAAAATACGGTAAGTGGTTGTCCATTAGGACTCCAAATCTTTGAGAAAGAATTCTAGAAAACTGTGCTCGGTGTTTGGACGAGGGCAAAAATCACGTCCCTAGGTATCAAAAGAAGTGGAAGGACGATCACCAGAATGACAGATTAAGAATCAATAATTCAAAAGTTCTACAGCTTAAATGAAGCTTAAATTTGTTAAGAAGGCCCATCAGCCGAGTTTAATTTCCCCTTATAATAACTGCAGTTCATAAAGTCTTCACCTGTTTTGATCTGGGGAATTCCTCTCTTTGGTGTTAAAATTATTGGTCCTCATCACAGTAGGCAGATGTCAATGGGGCTGCCAGAAGAATTAGTCCTCGGCCTCTCATTCTTCAAGAGGCTTATTAATTATTTGGTTTAAAAATGTTGAGGAAAGTTTTTTAAATTGGTTGGGCCAGCTAATGCTTCTCTTTTTTTATATGTATAACTTTATTAAGCTTATTAGAGTGTAAAATACAAATGAAAGTAGTGGGAAAGGAGGAAAGAGAAATAGGTAGGATGAAAAGCCAAAAAAAAAAAAAAAGCATTAAGTTCTGATTTTTTTTTCCAGTCGTGGTAAAAGGAGCATCATAACGTTACAGCCTCAATTTTTTATTTTGCATGCTCACTAGCCATTTTTATAACCCGAATAAAATTGCAAATCAATCAATTCCGAAGTCAACGTTTTTTCTTCTTCTTCTTTTTCCCTAGTTCAAGTACAAAAAGCAGAAACCACAGCACTGTTTGTCAACCTTGGCACCTTGAAGATGGGTGGACTTCAACTCCCAGAATTCCCCACCGCTGGGTGGGGAATTCTGGGAGTTGAAGTCCACCCATCTTCAAGGTGCCAAGATTGACACACAGAGGACATAAATAAAATTCAGGATACTCTTGATAGAATGAAGGTTTGGATGGAAAATAAGAAAGCAAATATTTGACTCGAGACAAAGACAGACCTGTGCCCTGAGCAGTCAGGAATCAAAGGCCCAGGATGATGGGATACCTGGTGTTCCCTATCTTGCAACGAGAGCTCCTACCCACAACCGTGGCGTGTTTTAAACTCAGCTTTTCTGAGCCATCTAGCACTCCCTAAGGGGCTCCTTTTCATGCATTCCTATTTGTGTTATTGTTTTTAGACCGTTTAAACCCTCTTGGGGAGTTTTAACCATAGCAACCAGGAAGCAATCTATTTAAAACAATAATAACTGAAAAGCTCAGAACGTGCTTATTTCTTTGATGTTTTTTTTCTTCTTCTATTTGTTCCTGCAACTGAGCTCTCTCTCTCTGTTTATTCTCTGTGTATCTTTTCTTTTATGTACACTGAGAGCGTATGCTCCAAGACAAATTCCTTGTGTGTCCAATCACACTTGGCCAATAAAGAATTCTATTCTATTCTGAGTCTTCGGAGAGGGGCGGCATACAAATTGAATAAATAAATAAATAAATAAATAAATAAATAAATAAATAAATAAATAAACAAACAAACAAACAAATAAATAAATATTCTACTCTACTCTACTCTACTCTACTCTATTCCATATTTCTATGCTATTCTATTCTATTCTATTCTATTCTATTTTCTGTTCTACTCTACTCTACTCTACTCTACTCTACTCTACTCTACTCTACTCTACTCTACTCTACTCTACTCTATTCTATTCTATTCTATTCTATTCTATTCTATTCTATTCTGAATATACCCAATTCCTGCAACCGTTCTTCATATGTTTTAGCCTCCAGTCCCCTAATCCTCTTTATTGCTCTTCTCTGCACTCTTTCTAGAGTCTCCACATCTTTTTTTACATCGTGGTGACCAAAACTGAATGCAATATTCCAAGTGTGGCCTTACCAAGGCGTTATAAAATGATATTAACACTTCACGGGATCTTGATTCTAACCCTCTGTTTACGCAGCCTAGAACTGTGTTGGCTTTTTTGGCAGCTGCTGCACACGGCTGGCTCATATCTAAATGGTTGTCCACTAGGACTCCAAGTTCCCTCTCCCAGTTACTACTATTGAGCAAGGTACCACATATTGGAACCTTGTTGTACATGTTGTCATCGGCGATCTGTGCATGCGCAAAAGCTTCTGTGCATGCGCAGAAGCAAGGCACATGCGCGATCCTGTTGCAAACTAGTAGTAAAGGTAAGTAGAACCCACCCCTGCTTCACAACTGTGTCAAAAAAGACTCATAAAATGGGGCAAAACTCACAACTGTCTTGCTTAGCAATGGAAATGTTGAGCTCAGTGGTGGTCGTACTTCGAGGATTGTCTGTATAAGGAATGGAGAACTGAGGATGTCACAGGAAACAGAAAAGCAGGATCAATGCTTGCCCAAGGATGGAAGGACTTAAGAACCATTTGTGTTAAAACCAGAAGAATAAAAATCAGGAGCCAAACAGGCTAAATGATCATGGTCTGAATGCATAAGAGAGGCTACGTGTGTCAAGGTGGCTTTGTCATAAAGTGAGGACAAATGAGGACTGAACTGCAGACTCAAGCAGATATTGGGGGCGGAATAAATCACTCGCAGTGATGATGTTATCTAGTTGGGTCATAAAACATCTACAAGAAGTTTAGAGAGCACCAAGGACTCCAAAGTCATTGTTGTCCTCCTCCTCCTCCTCCTCCTCCTCCTCCTCCTCCTCCTCCTCCTCCTCCTCCTCCTCCTCCTCCTCCTCCTCCTCCTCCTCCTCCTCCTCGCAAACTCCACTCCTTTCTTGCACTGATGAAGTTACCTAGTTGGGTCATGAAATGTCTGCAAGAAAACAACCAAGCTCAGAGAACACCAAGGACCCCATAATTCTCCTCCTCCTTCTTCTCCCCTCCCCAAACCCTCCTTTCTTCTAGCACTGATGATGTTCCTTAGTTGGGTTATGAAATATCTGCAAGGAAACAACCAAGCCCAGAAAGCACCAAGGACCCCACAGCTCCTCTCCTCCTCCTCCTCCTCCTCCTCCTCCCCCGCCCACAAATCCCCCTCCCTTCTAGCACTGATGATGTTACTTAGTTGGGCCATGAAATGTTTGCAAGAAAACCACCCAGCTCGGAGAGCACCCAGGACCGCTCATTTCAACCCTGAGCTACAAATATTCTCTTTTATTGGTGGAATAAATCCTTGGTACATCCTGAAAGGGGGAAGCAAGAGGTGAGAAGTTGAAAGAACAAAAGGCATTGTGCACATTGAGGCAGGGAGGTGTCAGGAGCCCGCTGGAGAGCGAATCTGCAAGCTAGATTTAATTTAGCTTTCCTTTTGTTTTTCTTATCTTGGGCCTTTCATTCATTTGGCTGCCTATTTCTTATCCTCTCTGGTCTTCTGGCTACTGTTGCTTTCCCCCAAAAGGTAGCAGCTTCATCAGCCAATACAATAAATGCCTCTTTTTTTTTAATATCCCAGGTAGAGAGACCCTGAATAGTTAATATTATGCACTCTGTTCTTTTTTCTTTTTTTAAACCTTCTTGTTAGAAAGCAAGACAGACTGTTTAATTTCAGCCCATTATCTGCCTGTAATTGCTGGAAGGATTTTATTTTGTTGGGAACGCTGGAAGCCAATCAATTCCCACCCACCCACCCTTGGCCCTCTCTCCTTGCGTACAATGGTGGGAGGGGAGCAAAAAACCTTTTTCTTTATTTTATGGAAACGCTTAATTTTTTTCCAGCCTTGGCGTGGCAGCCACCGATGGCACCGCTTTGTCAAATTCTCATTTCGTGGCGAGACTCAACTCGGCAATCTGGAAATGGGTGATGAGGACATTGGAAGGGAAGGCAGGGAGGGGGTGGGAAGAGATTGGGAGGGGAGATAATGGAATAAAATGCATGCCATCCTCCAAGGAACGCTCAATACCAGATGACTGGGGGTTGTGGAGACCCAAAAGATGTGGGGAGAGCAAATCAAGTGAAGAGATTGCAGCTCGGGACCCACAAAAGCTCAGAAACGGTCCCCCAAACAGGTGTGCCCTTGAAGGGGCTTGATAGCATGGTGATGGCTGCCATCTTGACTTTTTTGACCCTTCTGCATGATAGGGGTAAATGAAAGCTCTTCAAAATTTAAAATTGTAAGAGGAATTAGCCGTAAGAGGAAGTAGCCAAAAGAGGAAGTAGCTGCAAGAGGAAATAGTTAGCTTAAAGGTTAAAAAAAAAAAAATTGAAAACAGGAAAGCCAAAACTAAAATCAACTGAAAAAACAGGAAAACTAAAACTGATTGAATAACATGAAAGAACCGATCTACGAATCCATAAAATAACCCGGAACTCAAAAACAAAGCAACAGAGCATGCAAAATAACCTATTGAATATTATCTTGCACAGCTTGCATATATTATCTGTTAATTTTAATGCACATATAATGAATGATTTAGTACAAGAGTGTCAAACTCCAGGCCTGGGGGCCGGATCCAGCCAATGGGGTTCTTAGATCTGGTCCATGGGGCCGCCCAGGAAACAGCAAAGGACTGGCTCGCGGGGTCTCTGACAGTGAAAACGGAGCTCAGGACAGACTCCGGAGCTCCGTTTTCACTGGCAGAGTGCTTGGGCCACCACAGGGGCTCCTGACATGAGTGACGTTGAGCTGGCCATGCCCACTGCTAACCCTAACCCTAACCCAGAGCCTGATTTAGTATATTTGGGGAGGGTAGCAGGAAAAATGAAGAAGGCAGTCAGAGGGAGTGTAACTGTCAGCACGTCAAGATGCATTTATCCTAGTGCTGACATAAGAAGGAGAATGCAGGCGTCTGCAACGGGACGGTTGCCTTTCACCTACTTATTTCCTCTGGAGATAATGTCCCCTAGGAGATGGATGGGAGGGGGGAAATTCTTTGAATTGGAGCAGTAGATTAGGGGTGAATGATTGGGAAGATGGCCAATGAATGCAGAGGAGTGGGGGAAGGAAGAGGAGGGGTTTTGGGTCAGCACGTCAGTGCCGGCTGCAACGAGTCGGTGTAAAAAGTGCTGTGCTTAATAAAATGGAAATTTGATTTATAAAAGACTTTGTTTGCGATGCAATTTATTTGAAGACAGCCTGGAAACCTGACAGTAGCCTTGTAGTACCTCAGCCAATGGTGAACGAGGAGGGATGGGGGAGAGCGGTGCAGGGAATGTGTAAAGATGTTGATTTGAGATGATGAACTTTGGAGAGAACCAAGCCTTGATGGCTTCCTTCCCCGTTTATTGCAATAAACTAAATAAAAAAAATCTTCACTGTGTCTTGGCTGGTTATTGGTCAGGCAAGTTTGCCTCTAATTGCGAAGAAAAGTAGCCAAGACCACATAACAGGCGAACATCCCTGCTCTCAGAAGCCCCCAAAGGTGATGTTTGTCATGCAAATACATCTTTAAATTGTCCCAAAGGTGCTTTTTTTCAAGGGTACCTTTCCCCCCACCTTTTTTTTTTCTTTGAAGACATTTTGCTTCTCATCCGAGAAGCTTCTTCAGCTCTTCCGAGATGAGAAGTGAAACGTCTTCAAAGAAAAACAAGAAAGTTGAGTTGCCTCTTGGAAAAAGAGCAAGAGGGACAACCATGAGTTGCATGACTGAGAATCACCACAGATACATAATACATCTTCAAATGGGAATATGGAGAGATGGTCTGGGGTAATTCTACCTAGGATGGGGGTTTTGGGGTACCTTGGTAAGATTCTTTGTGCCTGAAAATGTTCAAGGAGAGGAAGTTGAGAGGGCCCCTGAAAAGAAGCTGAACATTTCAATAGGTTTTCTGTTCAACAGGTTTTCTGTTTATTGTTTATACCAAGGTTTCTCAACCGTAGCTACTTTAAGATACTGCGTGTGGACTTATGCTGGCTGGGGAATTCTGGGAATTGAAGTCCACCCATCTTAAAGCTGCCAAGGTTGAGAAACATTGAATAATAGAGTTGGGATGGACTTTGCTGCCTCTAAAGAGAGAGAGAGAGAGAGAGTGGGGAGAAAGAAATAGAAAAAGAAAGAAAGAAAAGGCATGAAAGCACTCTAATGAAAGGAAGAAAGAAAGAGAAAAGGAGAGAGAAAGAGAGAGAAAGAAAAAGGAAGGAGAAAGAGGAGAAGAAAAAGAAGAGGAGGAGGAAGAGGAAGGAAGGAAGGCAGGCAGGAAGGAAGGAAGGAAGGAAGGAAGGAAGGAAGGAAGGAAGGCAGAGGGAGAGAGAGAAGTTGTTTTCTTCTTCTCTTTCCTTCCACCTTATTCCACCAGCATCTGAGCATTTCCAAAAGGCTGCATCTTTGTATAATGGTAAAATTGCTAATTTGCAAAATATTTCTTGGCTGCAGGTTTCTGCACTGTTGATTTTTTGGTTTTTTTCCATTTAATCATATCCAATTCTCTGAGACTGCTTCGAGCAGCCCCTGCAGTTTTCTTGGCAAGCTATTTCAGTGGTTTGCCACTGCCTCCTTCTGAGGGCTGAGAGAAAGTGACTGGCCCAAGATCACCCAGCTGGCTTTGTGAATAAGGGGGTGGGGGTGGGGCTAGAACTCAGAATCCCCTGAGGATTGGCCCAAAGTCACCTAACTAGTTTTCATGTCTAAGACGGGACTAGAACTCACCATCTCCTGGTGATTGGCCCAAAGTGGACCAGCCAGCTTTCATGATTGAGGACTAGAACTCACCATCTCCGGGTGACTCGGCTGGCCTTCATGCCTAAACCAGAACTAGAATTCCCAATTTCCTGGTGATTGAACTAAAGTCACCCACCAGGTTTTCATGCCTAAAGCAAGACTAGAACTCACCATCTCCTGGTGACTGGCCCAATGTCACCCACTGGGACCAGAACTCATGGTCCCCCAGTTTCTAGCCTGATTCCTTAACCACTACACCAGACTGTCTCTTGCACTGTTGACAGTCTTAAAAGTCAGAAGCTCTCCACCCTTCCAGTACCTTCATTGTCAGTTCGAAGACCAGTTGGGTTACCCAGTTTCATTCATTTGGTCTTCTTTATATTTAATTTTAGCCACAATTTTCGCTCTGCTTCTTATCTACACTTTTCGGCTATCAATAGTGTCATCAGTGTAACATAAGTTATTGATTTTCTTCCTCCAATTTTAAAACCGTCCTTATCTTCATTCAATCCAGCCTCCCTCCAAATATATTCCGCGTATCGGCTGCATAAATAACCAGAAGAGTCTGCAGGTTTATTGCCGCCCTTCGCCAAACTTGAACCGATTTGCTTCACCACGTTGTGTCCTTATTGTGGTTTCTTGACTTGTATATTTCTCATTTCTCACGAGGAGATGTTCTGGTGGTGAATTCTAGTCCCACTTTAGGCCAGTCCCTCTCTCTCAGCCCAATCCACCTCACAGGGTTGTTGTGAGAAAAATAGGAGGAAGGAAGGTATGTTGGATATGTTTGCTGTCTTGAGTTATCTGTAAAAATAATAATGGCAGGATACGAATGAATGAATGAGGGAGGGAGGGAGGGAGGGAGGGAGGAAAGAAGGAAAAGAAGGAAGGAAGGAAGGAAGGAAGGAAGGAAGGAAGGAAGGGAGGGAGGGAGGGAGGGAGGGAGGGAGGGAGGAAGGAAGGAAGGAAGGAAGGAATAGAAATCCAACCAGTAAAGAAGGACGGAAGGAGGGAGGGAAGGAAGGAAGGAAAGAAAGAAAGAGAGAGAGAGAGAGAAAATAGAAAATAGAAAATAGAAAAGGGAAAAAGGAAAAGAAAAAAGAAAAAAGAAAGAAGAGAAGGAGTGAAAGAAGCGCAAGAGAATAAAAAAAGGAAAAGAGATAGAAAGGGGAAGAGGGAAAAAGAGATAGAGAAAGAGAGAGCAGAGACAAGTTTAGTTTAGTTTAGTTTTATTAAATTTTTATACTGCCCTTCTCCCGGGGGACTCAGGGCGGTGTACAGCCAAGATAAAACCCACAATATAAAAGTTAAAAACAATTTAAAAACAAGGAAGGAAGGAAGGAAGGAAGGAAGGAAGGAAAGAAAGAAAGAAAGAAAGAAAGAAAGAAAGAAAGAAAGAAAGAAAGAAAGAAAGAAAGAAAGAGGGGGGAGGAAGGAACGAAGGGAATGAGAAAGAAAATAGAAAAGGGAAAAGAAAGAAAGAAAGAAAGAAAGAAAGAAAGAAAGAAAGAAAGAAAGAAAGAAAGAAAGAAAGAAAGAGGGGGAGGAAGGAACAAAGGGAATGAGAAAGAAAATAGAAAATAGAAAATAGAAAAGGGAAAAGAAAGAAAGAAAGAAAGAAAGAAAGAAAGAACTGAAAGAAGCACAAGAGAATAAAAAAAAGGAAAAGAGAAAGGGGAAGAGGGAAAAAGAGATAGAGAAAGAGAGAGCAGAGACAAGGAAGGAAGGAAGGAAGGAAGGAAGGAAGGAAGGAAGGAAGGAAGGAAGGAAGGAAGGAAGGAAGGAACAGAAACGCAACCAGTAAAGAAGGAAATTGTCCATCTCCTGGCCCCTTCCCTGCCTGCCCACCCCCTTTGCAGTTTTGAAGGCTTCCTCCGGCTGTGTGAACCAGGGACACGTTGCCACCCCCAGATGCCCACATTCAAAAGGAGGAAGAAGCAGGACCCCTCACCCCTCCCTCTCTCGTAGACGGATGCCACCGGCCATCTCCAGCACCCTCGCTGGGTGCCCAGCGGGCGAAGTGTCCAGCGATCATCTCAATCAGAGCCCGCGGCCCTCTCAGCAGCAGCCACAAACCGGCCGATTGCGTCTCGGTGTTTTTAACAGCTTTGTGAAGACAACTCACACTTGACAGATCCGCAGAGCCGCTCTCCAAAACAACAGTGTCATCAGATGGCACTTGCAAAGAAAAACCCGGATCCCCCAAGCTCTTTTCTCTGCCCTTCCCCCCTTGCGGCCTGATGGACTCCGTCTTCCCCTTTTCCATTCCACCACCAACCTCTCCCGTTGCTCTGCATTTCGGCTCTGGGGCTCATGGGGGTTTTACCTGTCAGCTTTCAACCCCTTCACAGGTAAAGCCCAGGTGGCAATTTGGAAACACCTACAGGGAATTCTCCTTGATGCATGAATAGCAGCCTTCCAGCATTTGAGGGGCTGCCACAAGGAAGAAGGGGTCAACCTATTCTCCAAAGCACCTGAAGGCAGGACAAGAAGCAACGGAGGGAAACTAACCAAGGAGAGAGAAGCAACCTGGAACTAAGGAGAAATTTCCTGACAGTGAGAACAATTAACCAGTGGAACAACTTGCCTCCAGAAGTTGTGGGTCCTCCATCACTGGAGGTTTTCAAGAAGAGACTAGACAGTGACTTGCCTGAAATGGTATAGGGTCTCCTGCCTAAGCAGGGGGTTGGACTAGAAGACCTCCAAGGTCCCTTCCAGCTGTATTCTGATTCTGAGATTCTGAGACACCTGGAGCAGCTGGAGCAGCTATCAATGCTCTGCCCATAATACCTGAATGTAGGACAAGAAACTAATCAAGGAGAGAAGCAACTTAGAACTAAGGAGAAATTTCCTGACAGTGAGAACAATGAACCAGTGGAACAGATTGCCACCAGAAATTGTGGATGCTCCAACACTGGAAGTTCTTAAGAAGAGGTTGGACAACCATTTGTCTGAAGTGGTGTAGGGTTTCCTGCCTAAGCAGGGGGCTGGACTAGAAGACCTCCAAGGTCCCTTCCAACTCTGTGATTCCATTCTAAGATAGAAACTAATCAAGGAGAGAAGCAACCTTGAAATTAAGGAGAATCTTCTTAACAGGGAGGACAATTAACCAGTGGAACAGCTTGCCACCAGAAGTTATGGGTGCTTCATCCCTGGAGGTTTTTAAGAAGAGACCACTAGGTAGCCACTTATCTGAAATGGTATAAGGTCTCCTGCTTGAGCAGAGGGTTGGACTAGAAGACCTCTGAGGTCCCTTCCAGCTCTGTTCTGAATTGAATTAATACTTGACTTAAAACCACTTCTTTAGCAACTGTTCAAAGTTACAATGGCACTGACTTACAATTGATCCTCGCACTTACGACTACGAATGACCATTGCAGCATCCATGCCATGCCACACATGAGGCACTTGGCAATGGGCACATGTTCAGATGGTTGCAGCATCCTGGAGTCACGTGACCATCGTTTGCGACCTTCCCAGCTGGATTCCAATAAGCATACTCAATGGGGGAAGCCAGATTCAGTTAACGACCACATGTTTCACTTAACGACTGAGATCATGTGATCCTGGGATGCTTCAACTGCCATAAATACGTGCTTTTTTTCCCCCAAAACGCCTGGATTTTCCTCATGTGATTGTCAGGATGGTACAATAGTTGTGAGTGCAAGGACACTCAGCTAACAAATGTCTCACTTAACAACAGAAATGTCAGGCTCAGTTGTGGTCATAAGTCAAGGGCTCCCTGCATTTATGAAAAGTGTCCCAGAAAATGATTCAAGAGATAACTGGAGAATGAATAACATGTACATTTCCCCTTTAAAATGATTTTGGAAAAAAATCTTTGTGATTAATAAGTTAATAGTTCCGGGAGTGATTTATAGCAAGAAATGACAAAGTTTATTAAAAAAAATCTACAATGCGGCAATACTCCATGGTTTAGATTAATTTAGCTAAACAACAGATTGCAAATTATTGATTAGTTATCGGAGTAACATTTGTGTGAAAAAGAATACAGGGAGATTGTTAGCGGTTGTGCTGTAAGCTAATGTACGTGTAAGGGTGATTAAAAATGAGTGTTTATTTTAATTTGTTATTATTTCTACTTACACTCGTGTTCCTCCTCATGGGGCTAACAAGTGGCTATTGATAAGAACATAGAATAACAGAGTTGGAAGGGACCTCGTAGGTCATCTAGTCCAACCCCCAACCCACCCAAGCAGGAGACCCTACACCATTTCTGACCGATGGCAGTCCAGTCTCTTCTTGAAAGCTTCCTATGATGAAGCTCCCACAACTTCTGAAGGCAACTTCTGTTCCATGGGTTGATTGTTCTCACTGTCAGGAAATTTCTCCTTATTTCCAGGTTGAATCTCTCCTTGATCAGTTTCCATCCGTTGCTTCTTGTCCTGCCTTCAGGGGCTTTGGAAAGCAGCTTGACTCCCTCTTCTTTGGGGCAGCCCCTCAAATATTGGAAGACTCCTATCATACCACCTCTAGTCCTTCTCTTCACTAGACCAGCCATGCCCAGTTCCTGCAACCGTTCTTCATATGTTTTAGTCTCCAGGTCTTTAGTCATCTTGGATAGATTCAGACTAACAGAGTTGGAAGGGACCCCGTAGGTCATCTAGTCCAACCCCCTCCCCCCAAGCAGGAGACCCTACACCATTTCTGACAGTCCAGTCTCTTCTTGAAAGCCTCCAGTGATGAAGCTCCCACAACTTCCGAAGGCAACTTCTGTTCCATGGCTTGATTGTTCTCACTGTCAGGAAATTTCTCCTTATTTCCAGGTTGAATCTCTCCTTGTTCAGGTTCCATCCATTATTCCTTCTCTGGACTTCAGGTGCTTCGGAAAATAGCTTGACCCCCTTCCTCTCTGTGGGAGCCCCTCAAATATTGGAAGACGGCTATCATGTCTCCCCTGGTCCTTCTTTTCACTAACTTAACATGCCATTTAATTTACAAAAGTGTAAACTGATGCACATTGGGGCAAATAACTTACATTCATACATACATTGTAATGTAATGTGTACCACTACTCACAAATGCAGGTAATCCTTGACTTACAAGTCACAAACTTTCGTTTACTGACCGTTTCAAGTTACAACGGCAATGAAAAAAATGACTTGTAACAATTTTTCACACGTCTAACCATTGCAGCATCCTCATGATCATGTGATCAAAATTAAGACGCTTGGCAACTTGCATGTACTTCTGACTGCTGCAGTGTGATCTGCACATGACCCCCTTTTGCGACCTTCTGACAACCAAAGTCAATAGGGAAGCCAGATTCACTTAACAACGGTGTTAGTAACTTCACAGTGAAACTGATGAAGGAGAGATCTAAGGAGAAATTTCCTGACAGTGAGACCAATTAATCAGTGGAACAGCTTGCCACCAGAAGTTGTGAACACTGGAAGTTTTAAAGAAAAGATTGGACAACCATTTGTTTGAAATGGTGTGGGGTTTCCTGCCTGGGCAGGGGGTTAGACTAGTAGACCTCCAAGGTCCCTTCCAACTCTGTTATTCTGTTACTTATCAACTGTTGGCATGAAAGCTTGTCAAACTCACTTAACACCTGCCTCATTTAGCCCTGGAAATTTTGGGCACAATTGTGATTGTAACTTGAGGAATATCTGTATAAAGAAAAGTGACTATTATGGTTAAAAAACTGGTTGTGTAGTATGCACACTAAAAAAAAGTGTATCACAATTTATTCATAAGTGCAAAACCACGAGCTTTTCTTTTAAATTTAGAAGAAGTTCTTTTAAATTTTGGAAACCGGGTTGAACCAAAAAACTCACGCTAATAAAAGGCAAACTCATGATGAATACAAAATTTGTCGATTGTCATTCTTTGCTCTGAATGTGTGCAAATTTGAGGGTGAATAAGCTGATCTCATACTTTCTGAAGAATATGAAAATTATTCCCCTTGCGGGAGAAGAGATTGGGGAGGGAGCCCAATGCCAAGATTGAGTCTTACCTCATATCATTAAAAAATAAATTGCAGGAGCCCTGGAACATAAAGTACAGATCAATCTTATTTTTTAACACTAGAAATAACCTAATGAATTCCAAGATTGATTCGGAATATGGCTTTCTTGGTAAGGACCCAGTGGGAATTGATTGCAAAATTGATGCCTTAGAGCTGATAAGATAAATTTAGAATAAATCTTACCGCTAACTACTCCTTTTTATACTCATAAAATAATAAGACTGATTCCAATCAAAACGTCGACTTAAAGAAAAAAGGAAGACAAGAAAATAGCAACAAGGCTTAACTTGGGAGCCTATCTCAACTCACGTTCTCCGGCTCCACCGAGGGAAAAAATAGGCACATATTTGCAAGTTATGAAGACAATAATTTCAAATCTGATGAACACGGCAGGAAGAAAGGAATGTGACTTTCCTTCTTTGATTATGATTCAAGAATAGTTGCAAACAGGAATTTGATTTGTAGTCCAGTCTTTCCCAAATCAGTACCTTCCAAGCCAAACCATGTTTGACTACAACACCCAGAATGCCCCACTCAGCCTTTGGCATGCTATCTGGAAGAAGCAATGGATGGAAACTAATCGAGGAGAGGTCCAACTTAGAACTAAGGAGAAATTTCCTGACAGTTAGAACAATTAATCAGTGGAACAAAGCTGTGGGTGCTCCATCCCTGGAAGTTTTTAAGAAGAGATTGGACAACCATTTGCCTGAAATGGAACAAGGTCTCCTGCCTGGGCAGGGGGCTGGACTAGAAGACCTCTGAGGTTCCTTCTAACTTTGTTATTCCATTACTCTGCTAATTAATCAGTGGAACAGCTTGCCTCCAGAAGTTGTAGGTGCTCTATCACTGGAGGCTTTTAGGAAGAGACTGGACTGTCCAGAATAATATAGGGTAGTGATGGTTAACCTTTTTGATGCCGAGTGCCCAAAGCATGCACACATGCATGCAAATGCACATCCACGTGCCCGAACCCCCAAAATGCAATTGCAAGCAACCCCCGTGCATGTGCCCCACCCCCGTGTCCCCACCCATGCACCCCACCCCCATGCATGCATACACTTCCCCACGCATGCAACCTGGCCTCCCCTGTGCATGCGCCCCGGGGGGCCCGCGCCCTGCTTTGGCTTCCAGGTTGGTGCAGGAGGCCTTCCAGGCCCAACACAGGGCACAGGGGGTGTGCATGCATGAATCCCCAAAATGCAATGCGATCACCCCCTATGTATGCGCCCCACCCTCCCATGCATGCACGGCAGAGACCGGAAGACCAGCTGGCCAGAGGGAGGCGTGTGTGCATGCACAGTGCAGCTGGGCTGGGGCAATGGCTGGCGTGCCCATGGAGAGGGCTCTCTGTGCCACCTATGGCACACGTGCCATAGGTTCACCATCACAGGTATAGGGTCTCCTGCATGGAAAGGGGGTTGGTCTAGAAGGCCTCCAAAGTCCCTTTCAATTTGGTTATTCTGTCAAAATTCAGGGAGCCATCATCAAACTATATCTAGAGAACACACCATTAGGAAAGCTTGCAATAGTGGGATTCATTCATCCATCCATCCATCCATCCATCCATCCATCCATCCATCCATTCTGTCAACTTGCAAAGCTTTCAAGTTGCCATGAGCAGGAGGGAGGGAGAACTGATAGAGCTGATTGATTTCCCTAACTGAAGTGCATTCCATAGATTCTTCCTGACCGCAATCAGAAGGAGGGTGTTGGATTTCACAGCCAGCCAAAGTGGTTAATTGGAGAATGTGATTTATGACATGGCCAGAGAGGAGGGGAGAGACAGGGTCATAGGGGAACGTAAATCTACGTGGGATTAGTTCTAACTGCATCCGAATATTGCCGAAATGGTGCTCCTAATAAATGACTGTATTTCTTTTGAAGTTCGGCTCATGGCTCATGAATTAATTAGGGCATCTTTCAGAAACTTCACACATTCATTCTGTGACCATTCTACAAATGTGTGGAAATTGGGTGGGTGGGAGACTCTTTTTAAAAAAATATTTTTATTAAACATTTTTAACATTAAAAAACAAGGCATTAAAAAACAAATTTTCACTCATTGCAGCATTTCCATATCGGTATCAATATCATCCCTAACATTCATTTTTACATAAGTTCTATTTCTATGGTTCACTATCCTATATTATACAGTCATTTGAATTATAGTAATATTTACACGTAACTACGATACAATCGTATTATCAATATTTATATAGTTCTTATACAGTAATTTTCCTCCTATTCTCTAGCCATATATGCCATCTATTCCAAACTGGGTAGTACTCCGTTTCTTCTCTCTCTTTCAATTCCATCGTCAACCTATCCATCTCTGCACACTCATATACTTTTCTTATTATCATTGCCTCTGAAGGGTGGGAGACTCTTTATGGACTTGGGCAGCCTTAACCAATTCTGGAGAAATAAATGAGTGTGTATACATGTTTGTGTGAGTTTGTGTGTGTGTGGTGTGTGTGTGTGTCCGTCTGTCTGTCTATAAGGGTGCTAAGTCCAGCCCATCTTTAGAGGTCTTCTTCAGCATCTGTAGATGTCAATCAGTGCTTCTCAAATTTGGACACTTTAAGAAACGTGGACATCAACTCCCAGATTTCTCCAATCAGCATGTTAATCCCTGCTTATCTGGGGGTTGATTGGTGGCAAGGAGGTTTTTCAGTCTCTCACTCCCTTCTACCATCGATGAGGTGACCTAGTCGTGTCATGAAACATCTACAAGAAAACCACCAAGTTCAGAGAGCACCAAGGACCCCACATTCCTCCTCCTCCTCCTCCTCTTCCTCCTCTCCATAAACCACACTGATGACCTTACCTTTGGGCCATGAAACATCTGCAAGAAAACCACCAAGATCAGGGACCAGTAAGGACCCCACATTCCTCCTCCTCCCTGCAAGCCCTCCTCCCTTCTAACACTGATGATGTTCCCTAGTTGGGCCATGAAACATCTGCAAGAAAACCACCCAGCTGAGAGAGCACCGAGGACCCCACGGTTCAACCCCGAGCTCCCAATATCCTCTCCTACAAAGGCCGTGCTCCACAGGGAGGAGACAGGAGTATCTCCAAGGTCCAAGGAATGGAAAAGACAAGAGTCAGAAATTGGCAGGGGTCCAAACCGAAGCCTTTCCTTCTGCTCATCATTGAGAAGAAAACTCCAGAGAGACACCCGAGTGCTTCGAACTCCGGGCTTCTTCTGAGAAGAAAGGAAATCCGGGCCAACCTTGTTAATTCATTTACTTTTAATTTGCTCTTTGTACCTTTGCAAGAAGGAAGCAAGACAAATATAATGAGCATAGATTTTATGTAAGATATTTTTTTTACAAAGCTGAAAGAGATGAAAAAGAACTAAGCCTCTCCGGCTGTTATGATTGGCTGGGTTTGTATGTGGCGATTTAATGAAGCTGAATTAAATGCAATCAAACGGTCCCAAGTTATGTTCACCAAAGTTCTAAAAAGGAAATTGCAGATCCAAATTCGCATAACTGATGAGAATCGTTCAACTATACTGATACAACCTACTTAGCCGGCTCAGTTAAGGATCTCATGGCAACAAATGTGCAACGGGCTAAATTTAGCATTAGCGATAAACCAGATTAGTTGTTTTGTGGGTCTACTATATTGCATGTATCCATCCTGGTCATGCAATTTGATTCTGGGGTTCCTAATGAGTTGAAACATCAATTTAAAGGAGAATCTATTAAAGACAGCAGGTAGAATATCGGAGAAAAAGCTATAAGGTAGGATAAATAGATGCAGTTTGGTGTAGCCGTTAAGGTGCTGGCCTAGAAACCAGGAGACAGTGAATTCTAGTCCTGCCTTAGGCATGAAAGTCGGCTGGGTGATTTTGGACCAATCACCAGGAGACGGTGAGTTAGGGTTAGGGTTAGGTGAAGAGCCAATTAATCTGATTCATTGCTAACTATGTCTATGCACATGAATCTGTTTAACTAACAGTGGGTACCTGCTAAGAGTTAGATCCAGATCCATGGAATTCAAGGGAGGATAGGACTTAGTTTGCTTGTAGCTACGTAGGGATTCCAGGCTGATCCCTCTTTTGATTCTGCCCTGAAGGTTCTGCCAATCCTTCTCCTACAGATAGAGAGAGGGGGTTGGTGGGTAGGTGGATACATGAACTGAGATAATTGATGGATGCATCAACGATAGATGATAGATAGATAGATAGATAGATAGATAGATAGATAGATAGATAGATAGATGATAGGTAGGTAGGTAGGTAGGTAGGTAGACAGATGAGATAGACGGATGGATGGATGGATGGATGGATGGATGGATGGATGGATGGATGGATGGGTGGGTGGGTGGATGAGTGGATGAGTGGACGGGAGGATGGGCAGGCAGGCAGGCAGACAGATAGATGAGATGATGGATGGATGGATGGATGGATGGATGGATGGATGGATGGGCAGGCGGATGGGAGGATAGGCAGGCAGGCAGGCAGGCAGAGACAAATAGAAGAGATGGATGGATGGATGGATGGATGGATAGATAGATAGATAGATAGATAGATAGATAGATAGATAGATAGGTAGGTAGGTAGGTAGGTAGATAGACAGATGAGATAGACGGATGGATGGATGGATGGATGGATGGATGGATGGATGGATGGCTGGGTGGGTGGATGAGTGGACAGGAGGATGGGCAGGCAGGCAGGCAGGCAGGCAGATAGATGAGATGATGGATGGATGGATGGATGGATGGATGGATGGATGGATGGGCAGGCGGATGGGAGGATAGGCAGGCAGGCAGGCAGAGACAAATAGAAGAGATGGATGGATGGATAGATAGATAGATAGATAGATAGATAGATAGATAGATAGATAGATAGATTATAGAGTTGGTGGGAGGGGTGAGTGGGTGGATGAATGGTATCAGGCCCAAAAGACCAGGTCTACACCTGAAGGTCCAATTAATCCGATTTATTACTAATCATTCATATGCACAGGAATCTTCTCAACTAAGAGTTGGCAGCTGCTAGGATGTTATCTAGGAGTTAGATAAGGGAATTCAAGGGGGTTGGATTTAGTCCTCTTGTGACTACGTAGGGATTCTAGGTGAATCCCTCTTTTCACTCCACTTCCAAGTTCTGTCACTCCTTCTCCTACAGATGGTTAGATAGAGTGGATGGATGGATGGATGGGCAGATGAATGGACGGATGGACAGACAGACAGACAGACAGGTGGGATAGATGAGATAGATGGATGACGGATAGATAGATGATAGGTAAATGATAGATAGATAGATAGATAGATAGATAGATAGATAGATAGATAGATAGATGGAGAGGGGGGGATAAAGACCAGGCTCATATGTTAATGTCCATTTAAACTGATTTATTGCTAAAAACCTATGCACAGCATCTTCTCAACTAATGGTCAGCACCTGCTTTGTGTGAGATAAGGCTCAATGGCAATCAAAGGATATTGGACTTAATCCGCTTGTGGTTACGTAGAGATTCTAGGCAAGTCCCTCTTTTCACTCCACCTCCAGGTTCTGCCACTGCTTTTCCTACGCATTTGATGAATTCAGTCATGCAACAAGTTAAACGGCTCTTCTCACCAGAAAGGTAACGAATAATAAGTGGCCACCATCCAAAGGAGAAATCATTCCTCTTCTACTCCTAGTAGAGCCTCCACAAAGGATACAACTGCCATACTACGTCTTGGACTCACTTTGGATTCAGGCCATACGGATCATGGTAGCAAATGGACCCCATAATGAATCAAGTCTATTTTTCTTTCTCTCCAAGTCTCAGTTTTATAAATCTCCCCTTTTTTTCTCTGCGTTTTCCTTTTTTACAAAATTAAACTGAAGTCAAAGGAGAAGGTGTTTCCTTAAAGTTAAATGTGTATGTAATTTAGTGCATGTTTCCTTGATTCCCAGTTTTGCCTATGAGACACTTTTTGCAAAGACTTTGTCCTAATGTAATAAATTTCGGAGCTTTATTTTCACGAACGTAGATCTTTTCATACCCTTTCCCGCCACATAGATTCTTATTTAAATCGCAAAATTTGGACCACTGCCAGTTCTCAAGTGATAACTCTTTTTCAGCCCGTGTCCTGGTACAAAAATTCAAAATTAGTTCGTTCGCATTCAGAGACAAGCTAAGCACACACTTCCTTCCCGTCTTTAACAATAACAGATGAGTTTTAAATAGCGGGAGGGGCACACTGGGCATGGCAGCATTTTCTGGAGAACTTAAAGAAGATTAAATCCTTGTGTTTAGGCAGGTCCCTAACTCTCGTGGGTTTGTTCACGGCAACGTACATAACTTAGTTATCAAATTAAGCCATCTTCTGGCTTCACAGAATAAATAGAATGGTAAACTAAGCAAAGGAGCTGCCTTCCCACAATAAGCAAGAGAAGCTGAATGGATCAAGAGAATGCAGCTGCTAGGATTTTGGTTTGGTTAAGTCAAGGGGTTGGACTAGAAGACCTCCAAGGTCCTGTCCAATTCTGTTCAGGGGTGAAATGCTACCGGTTCGGACCGGTTCAACCGAACCGGGAGTGGCGGCGGTGGGTGGTTCGGAGAACCGGTAGTGGCAGCAGCACAAGGGCTCCGCCCACCCACCGGGTCATCGTTACTTCCTGGTTTTAACCAGGAAGTAACCTGTTTTTTACCCTCTGCGCATGGGCAGGAGGGTTTGCGCATGCGCAGAGGGTCCAAGCGTGCATGTGACATGCGCATGCACTTCCGAACTGGTAGGGAAGGTAAGTAGATTTCACCCCTGATTCTGTTATTCTGAGGGGTTACAATAGAAGAGTCATAGAATCATACAGCTGGAAGGGACCTTGGGGGTCTTTTAGTCCAACCCCCTTCCCAAGGCAGGAGAATAGAATAGGATAGGATAGGATAGAACAGAACAGAACAGAATAGAAAATACGGAATGGAATGGAATGGAATGGAATGGAATGGAATGGAATGGAATGGAATGGAATGGAATGGAATGGAATAGAATTATGGAATAGAATTATGGAACGGAATGGAGTGGAGTGGAGTGGAGTGGAGTGGAAGGGAAGGGAAGAGAATGGAAGAGAAATATGGAATAGAGTAGAGTAGAGTAGAGTAGAATAGAATGGAACGGAACGGAATGGAACAGAATGGAACGGAACGGAACGGAACGGAATTATGGAATAGAATTATGGAATAGAATGGAGTGGAGTGGAGTGGAGTGGAAGGGAAGGGATGGGAATAGAAATATGGAGTAGAGTAGAATAGAATAGAATAGAATAGAATAGAATAGAATAGAATAGAATAGAATAGAATAGAATAGAATAGAATAGAAAACACGGAATGGAACGGAATGGAACGGAACAGAACGGAACAGAACAGAACAGAACAGAACAGAACAGAATAAGAATGGAGTGGAGTGGAGTGGAGTGGAGTGGAGTGGAGTGGAGTGGAGTGGAGTGGAAGAGAAGAGAAGAGAAGAGAAGAGAAGAGAAGAGAAGAGAAGAGAAGAGAAGAGAAGAGAAGAGAAGAGAAGAGAAGAGAAGAGAAGAGTTGGAAGGGACCTTGGAGGTCTCTAGTCCAGCCCCTGCTCAGGCAGGAAAACTTTATACCATCCTGGACAAATGATTGTCCCATCTTTTCTTGAAGACCTCCAGTGACAGAGCACCCACCACTCCATCTTTGGAAGACCTCCAAAGTCCCTTCCCACCTGATTATTCTGGGTTTGTTGTTGTTGTTTAGTCCTTCCCGTTGTCGGCCTTTTTTTTTTTGCTTTGCACGCACAGCAGAGAAGAACAGACTGAGCTGGGTGTCCAGGCCCACAACCTTCTCAAGAAGGAGACATTCTCAGCCTCTTCCTTCTCCTGGCATTCATTTCCCATCTAAGGAGCCGGCTGGTTTTCTTGGCTCGAGCGCCTGACCTCCCTGCACCATTCAAAAGACGGAATCAGTGGAGTGAAATGGGGCTGGCGATTTGCTCCTCCTTCATTTGCATATAAATCTGAAAAGCCTCTCGTACTCCCCACGTTCTTCCTTTCCTTTTATTATTGCTTCTCTTTTCTTTTCCTTTCAGCCTCCTCGTGCAATTTAATATTAAGGATGACCTTATTGGCCACCGGGAAGTTTGGCCCCGTTGCACCCAATTTAATTTTGCAGTTTGTAAAAACTACAGAATCCCAGAGTTGGAAAGGAACCTTGAGGTCATCCATCCAGCACGTGTTGCAAGAATGCACATGAAAGCCTCATATTTTTTTTCGCCCCAGAATGTCACTTGCTTATAATTCATAATTCTAATATGGACTTAATTTTTCTGCAAGGCGTTTTGGAGGTTTTGCAATGGAGCTGTTGTTTTATTTTTTTTCCCCAACTCCTGGAAAGGTTGTGATCCAACTAGTAAAGAAAAGAAGAGAATTTTCAAGTCCACCATCATGTGAAGGACCAGGGGAGACAGGATAGCATCTTCCAATACTTGAGGGGCTGCCACAGAGAGGAAGGGGGGTCAACCTCTTCTCCAAAGCACCTGAAGGCCAGACAAGGAATAATGGATGGAAGCTGATCAAGGAGAGATTCAACCTAGAAACAAGGAGACATGTTCTGACCAGGAGAACAATCAACCCATGGAACAGAAGTTGCCTTCAGAAGTTGTGGGACCTTCATCACTGGAGGCTTTCAAGGAGAGACTGGATTGCCATCTGTCAGAAATGCTGTAGGACCGTGATGGCGAACCTATGGCACCCAGAGCCCTCTCTGCAGGCACATGAGCCGTTGGCCAGCTCAGGTCCACCCCGCACGCACATGCGCCTCCCACTGGCCAGCTGATTTTCAGGCCTCTGCGGGGGGTGAGGTGCATGCAGGAGATGCGTGTGCATGCCCGGGGGGTTGCACACATGCCTGGGGGGCGGAGGAGCACTGGGGGTGCAGCACAGCTCCCCCCCACAGCCCAGTTTGGACTGCCTTCCTGCAGCCTTCCTCTGACCACATTGGCTGAAAATCAGGGCTGCCCATCACTTCTGTTTTTAAAACAGGAAACAGGAAAACCTGCAGAGTGTGGTGAGAAAATCAAGAGGGTAGCAGCAATGGCCCAATGATGCTTTTGACTGCCGCCTGTGGAACAGTCCTGCCAAAAAACTCTTAGGATGGGTAGCAGATTTAGAAAAGTACTGTGTCAGTGTTTCAACGCTGGCATAGAGAGCAGAGGAGAGTGAGAGATAAACTCTGAAACTTTTGCCTGCTAAATCCCTTTGAAGTCGGGTTGTCGTGGAAATGAGGGGAGGCGGCACATTCCTGGGAAATGAGGAGAAAAGAAGTCTGAAGAATGACTTGGAAGATAGCCAATGAGAAGCAGAGATTTGGGGATCGGAAAGGGAGGGATTGGGGGGCAAAAGGTCAGTCTTGTCCGCGTGGAGTCATGATCCGGTGGCTGTGCTCAATTAAAGAAAGATTTCCTTAAAGATTGGCAGTTTGGAAATTCATTTAATTTTGAGATAGCATCGCAGTCTGACATACTGCATGGTTGGAAAAGCAAAGGTTACCCCCAAATCCTGAGGTGAAACATAGCCCTGTATCCTGTACCCCCTTTGCATAATCACTCTACCACTAACGGCACCCCAAAAGAACATCAAGTGGCCAGCAAGCTATTAGCCAATGTCTGGAGGAGGCTTTAATGCTGGGAAAGATGAAGTTGGAGGGCAGCAGTGGAGATAGGTCCACTGTTGAAAGACCTGAAGGATCAGGTTGGGGACAGATCTCCTGGAAATAAATCTATCTATGTTGTTGTTAAGAGTCAAACATGACTTGATGCTGTTGTCAGCTAAAGCCTCTGTTACGGTTGGCTGTATGTCAGCTAGCCTGCTGCTTGCTGCCATAGAAAAGTGGGGAGGGATCAGTGGAGAATTTTTCACTGCAGCTTTGCAACTATGGCCTGAAACTGTGTCACCCCTTCACACTGCACTTAACACTCCTCCTGCACCCACTCTAATTGAAGGAGAGCAGCATTTTGAAGGTAAAGAAATTCTAGACTCCAGGAAACATAGAGGGAAGGTCCAATACCTCATTGCCTGGAAACATTTTCCCCCTGCACAGTCTGAATGGATGGCTGCTAAACATGTTTGAGCACCTAAACTCCCCCAGAGTTTTTATAGAAAATACCCCAACAAACCCTGAAGAAATTGCTGTTCTTGGTGTGATGTATTGCGTGGTTTATAAATTTTCTCTGTGTAGCTAAAGCCTCTTTTATGGGGGGCCGTATGTCAGCTATCCTGCTGCTTGCTGCCATAGAAAAGGGGGGAGGGATCAGTGGAGAATGGCAGCCCTGACAGCTATAGAGTCAATCAATCAACATGAAGATCCAGTTCTCTGGAGAAGTTGATAATGCTGGAAAAGATGGAAGGACAGAGATGAAGAGGAAGATCATGGATGGACTCAGTTGGAATGGTGATGGGTCGACTATTGGTAGACCTGAAGACCAGGTTGGGGACAGATCATCCTGGGAAAAAAAATCTATCTATGTTCTTGCCAAGAGTCAACAATGATTTGATGGCATGTAGTCAATCAATCAACATGAAAACCCAGCTCTCTGAAGAAGTTGATATTGCAGGGAAAGATGGAAAGAAAGAAGAAAAGGAGGCCCAGCAGACAGGGAATGGGTTTTGGGCAGGGGGTTGGACCAGATCCAAGGTCCCTTCTAGCCCTGTGATTCTATGATTCTATGACTCAGTTGGTGATGGGTCCACTATTGGAAGACACAAAGACCAAGTTGGGGACAGATCATCCTTGAAAAAAAAATCTATGTTGTTAAGAGTCAACAATGACTTGATGGCATGTAGTCAATCAATTAATATGAAGGTTTGACTCTCTGGAGAAGTTGATAATGCTGGGAAAGGTGGAAGGAAAGAGAAAAAGAGAAGGACCAGGATAGGTCCTGGGCAGTGGGTTGGACTAGAAGACTTCCAAGATCCCTTCCAGCTCTAGGATTCTATGACTTGTTGATGATGGGTCCATTGTAGGAAGACCTGAAGGATCAATTTGAGGGCAGGTCATCCTGGAAATAATGCATGTTGTTAAGACTCAACAATGACTTGATGGCATATAGTCAATCAACGTGAAGACCCGTCTCTCTGGAGAAGTTGATGATGCTGGAAAAGGTAGAAGAAAAGAGAAGAAGGGAAGGACCAGCAGCAAGGGTAATGGGCTTGCAGGGGGTCATGGGGGCACCTTTGTAGAACCTGAGACCCTTTGCATCATCACTCCATCCCTAATGGTACCCAAAAGAAAACTAAATAGCCAGAAAAGTACTATCTAAACTTGCTTTCCAAATTACCTCAATTATCCAATGTGTTCCTTTTAGAGCCTGGAGATTCATCTCTTCTACCTTGGCCTTTCTCCTTGGGGGGGGGGTTTCATTCAAGACCCCCATTTCCCTGCACCCTGGCTCTCCCCCACCCCTCCCATCCAGCCCTCTGAAGCTGGGGCCAGTTCTCCACCTGCACCTTAAACGGTAATCATCAAATTGTTCAAAGCATAATTATGGCTTGGTAGGAAACTGGCAGTAACTTGTACTTTTATTGCCTTTTTGCGTTAAATATAATTGCCGTGTAAATTATATGGAAGAGAAGACCAGCCTGCAAATGATGGTGGAGAATACGTGCTGGGCAAGGGGGTGAGGGGGCTGGAGGAGAGAAAGGAAAGGCTGGTAAAAGGTGGGCTATGCCAGCTGGAGGCAGACAGAGCTAGAAAGAGAATCGTAGAATCATCGGGCTTGAAGGCACCTTGGAGGTCTTCTGGTCCAACACCCTGCCCAAGCAGTAAACCTTATACCAGTGTTTCTCAACCTTGGTAGCTTGAAGATGGGTGGACTTCAATTCCCAGAATCCCCCAGCCAGCAGCGCTGGCTGGGGGATTCTGGGAGTTGAAGTCCACCCATCTTCAAGCTTCCAAGGTTGAGAAACACTGCCTTATACCATTCTGGAAAATGGCTGTCCAGTCTCTTCTTAAAAACCTCCAGTGTTGGAGTACCCACAACTTCTGCAGACAAGTCGTTCCGCTGATTAATTGTTCTCATGTCAAGAAATTTCTCCTTAATCCAACTTGGATCTGTCATTAATGACCTTCCATCTGTTACTCCTTCTCTACCCTCAGATGTTTTGGAGAATAGGTTGACCTTCCTCCTCTAGGGGAGAGCTCCCCAGGTGCTTGAAGACAGCTATCATGTCACCCCTAGTCCTTCTCTTCACTACCTGTCCATTTCACTATATTTAAATGAGATTAATCACCTGTATGGATACGCTTGCTTTCCACATGTCTGACAATGTTCCCCTTTCTAGCACATGAAGCATTACAACGTTGGACTCAGCTCTCTGCAAACCCCCAGGGCCCACAGCCCAGACTGCAGGGGCTTTGCAACATCTGGGGGTCTCAGCTTGTACATCTGTTATAGCTCTAGAAGAATTATGAAGGACAAGTTTGAAGGGACGTTTCTGATTGTTTTTCCACCACCAGGAGATAACCAGCTGTGGGAAGAAACCTCTGGTGAGTCAATTAATCATTGTCTCTTTTCTCATTCTTGGGAAAAAAAATACTAACAAGTGGAAGATGGAGAGGACAAGGAAGAGGAGGGATTTTTTTGAAAAAAACCTTCACGAAGTCCTCCAGGCGACAGAAGAGTGGAAGGACTAGAAGACCTTTGCTGAGAGAGTTTGCTGTTATTCAGTTGAACTGAGTTTTATCCAACTTTTCATGACCCCATGAATCACTGTCATTCACAATCTCCCAAATTTTACCGAGGGCTACAGATTAACAGAGTTGGAAGGAAGCTTGTAGGTCATCTAGTCCAACCCCCCACCCAAGCAGAAGACCCTACACCATTTCTGACGGATGGCAGTCCGGTCTCTTCTTGAAAGCCTCCAGTGATGAAGCTTCCACAACTTCTGAAGGCAACTTCTGTTCTATGGGTTGATTGTTCTCCCTGTCAGAAAATCTCTCCTTATTTCCAGGTTGAATCTCTCCTTGTTCAGTTTCCAGCCATTCTTCCTTCTCTTGCCTTCAGGTGCTTTGGAGAATAGCTTGACCCCCCTCCTCTCTGTGGCAGCCCCTCAAATATTGGAAGACTGCTATCATGTCTCCCCTGGTTTGCCCAAATTCATGTTCATTTTTTTTTATCTAACCATCTTGTCTTCTGCCCTCCTCTGTCCTTTTTGCCTTCCATCTTTCCCAACATCGGGGTCTTCTATAAGGAGTCATCTCTTCTCATTAGTTGGCCAAAGTATTTGAGCTTCAGGATCTGTCCTTCCAAAGGATACTCAGGATTGATTTCTTTTTGGATCGACTGATTTGATCTTGATCTGATGAATGCCTTGGACACCTCCCGTTTGGATTACTGCACTACATGGGCCTGCCCTTGAAGACCACTGGGCACAATTCAAAGTACTGGCCATCATCTTTAATGCTGACATGGCAAAGGGTCAGGTTACTTGAAGGATCACCTTTCTCTAAGGACATCTACCTATCCTATCAGGTCATGTAGGGTGGGCACATTCTTGGCACATACATATGACCTGATAGAATGCGTAGATGTCCTTAGGAAAAGGACTGCCATCTGGTGTGAGTTAAGAACTTGTCTTTTCCCTGCCCCATGGAAAACCCTTCCTCCTGAAGTCCAGCTGGCTCCACCTTCCTTGTCTTCCATAAAGCTTTGGAGATCAGGTTCTTTCTCCCAAGCACTTAGATAAGATTGGATGGTGGCACATGAGAAGGTTGATTTTGTGCCATGTCTTGGTTTAGGTTTTATAGTTTTAATATAATTTTATATGTCCCAAAGGTGCGTTTTCAAGAGGCAACTGGACTTCCTTTGTTTTTCCTTGAAGACGCTGCTTTTCATCCAAGAAGAAGCTGAGAACTTCTGAGAACTGAAGAAGCTTCTTGGATGAGAAGCTTTAAGAACTGCAGAACTTCAAGAAGTGAAGAACTGAAGAAGCTTCTTGGTTAAGAAGCTTCAAGAACTGAAGAACTTCAAGAACTGAAGAAGCTTCTTGGTTGAGAAGCTTCAAGAACTGAAGAACTTCAAGAACTGAAGAAGCTTCTTGGTTGAGAAGCTTCAAGAACTGAAGAACTTCAAGAACTGAAGAAGCTTCTTGGTTGAGAAGCTTCAAGAACTGAAGAACTTCAAGAACTGAAGAAGCTTCTTGGTTGAGAAGCTTCAAGAACTGAAGAACTTCAAGAACTGAAGAAGCTTCTTGGTTGAGAAGCTTCAAGAACTGAAGAACTTCAAGAACTGAAAAAGCTTCTTGGTTGAGAAGCTTCAAGAACTGAAGAACTTCAAGAACTGAAGAAGCTTCTTGGTTGAGAAGCTTCAAGAACTGAAGAACTTCAAGAACTGAAGAAGCTTCTTGGTTGAGAAGCTTCAAGAACTGAAGAACTTCAAGAACTGAAGAAGCTTCTTGGTTGAGAAGCTTCAAGAACTGAAGAACTTCAAGAACTGAAAAAGCTTCTTGGTTGAGAAGCTTCAAGAACTGAAGAACTTCAAGAACTGAAGAAGCTTCTTGGTTGAGAAGCTTCAAGAACTGAAGAACTTCAAGAACTGAAGAAGCTTCTTGGATGAGAAGCTTCAAGAACTGAAGAACTTCAAGAACTAAAGAAGCTTCTTGGTTGAGAAGCTTCAAGAACTGAAGAACTTCAAGAACTGAAGAAGCTTCTTGGTTGAGAAGCTTCAAGAACTGAAGAACTTCAAGAACTGAAGAAGCTTCTTGGTTGAGAAGCTTCAAGAACTGAAGAACTTCAAGAACTGAGAAAGCTTCTTGGATGAGAAGCTTCAAGAACTGAAGAACTTCAAGAACTGAAGAAGCTTCTTGGATGAGAAGCTTCAAGAACTGAAGAACTTCAAGAACTGAGAAAGCTTCTTGGATGAGAAGCTTCAAGAACTGAAGAACTTCAAGAACTGAAGAAGCTTCTTGGTTGAGAAGCTTCAAGAACTGAAGAACTTCAAGAACTGAGAAAGCTTCTTGGATGAGAGGCGAAACATCTTCAAGCAAAACAAGAAAGTCCACTTGCCTCTTGAGAAAACACCTTTGGGACAACCATGACCTGGATGACCAAGGTCATTTATCTCCATAGACATAATTTTATAGGCTGTTCTAACTTTTAATTGAGGGGCACCGAGTTATTTCTGCGCTGGCCTGAAGACATGGCTTTTTCAGCAAATTCCCTGACCAACTATGAGGCTTTTAACTTTAGGGATTTTAAATTCGGATTGGTTTTTAGTATTTTATTGTTGTGGTTTTTATTGTGTGAGCCGCCCCGAGTCCTACGGGAGAAGGGCAGCATATAAATTTTAATAATAAATAAATGAATAAATAAAATAAATAAATAAATGTGGAAGATGGGTGGCTACATCAATGTTTTAAAACAACAAGAAGTGCATGATGAAATCACCACACAAATGATCTCATTTGTGCACTGCTGACATCATTTCTGTCGTGCGTGCAATGACGTCAGAAGGCACGGGCCATCCTCAGGACTTCTTCTAAATGGCGACACTTAAACTGGCCAAGGACAGCCAGAGGTGCCTTATCCATGATCTGCAGAAGGCTTACAACCCATGACATCGTCCCCATGGTCACGTGATCAAAATTTGGACACTTGGCAACTGATTCACATTTATGACGGTTGCAGTATCCTGGGGTCACGTGATTCCCTTTTGTGACCTTCTGACAAGCAAAGTCAAAGAGCCTTGGTAGTACAGGGGTTTAAGGCACCCTGTTATTAAGCTGGTTATTAAGACCAGCTGCCTGCAATTACTGCAGGGTTCGAATCTCGCCAAGGCTCAAGGTTGACTCAGCCTTCCATCCTTTCTAAGGTAGGTGAAATGAGGACCCAGTTTGTGGGGGCAATAAGCTGATTTTGTATAAAAATATACAAAAAGAATGAAGGCTATTGCTTAACGCATTGTAAGCCGCCCTGAGTCTCCGGAGAAGGGCGGCATATAAATCAAATTTAAAAAAAAAAAGGGGGGGAAGCTGGACTCCCTTAACAACAGTCTTGCTTAACAGTGGAAAATGGGGGCTCCATTGTGGCCATACGTTGAGGACTACCTGAACTCAAACTGGCCAAGGACAACTGGAAGTTCTGCAGAACTTCCATGCTCTGCAGAAGTTTTTCAAAAAAGGTCACAGGGATGGAATCCAGTTACAAACACGGAAACTCCCGAGGAAGAATTGTGGTTGTGGGTCTGAGTGAAGCTCAGAAGAAGGGAAACCCGAGAGGAGACCAGGAAGTGGGGGGCTTATTTCTCTTTGGATCGTTTCCAGAAAGTGAATTTTTCCAGCTATGTGAGCAGGTTGTGTGTGTGTGTGTGTGTGTTTGACAATGACAACGAAAAGGGACTATGATTGATGCAGCATGCAATCAGCAATGCCAACCATATGTGACTCCTTAATGGAAATGATCGGTTGTAACCTTGCTAAAGGCTTAGCAAAGCACATTCTTGACTTGCTGAGCTACACCTTAATACAGAGAAACACATGGCGCATCGTTTGTGCATGGCTGGCTTTGCATGACCCTGTTCCCCCCTCCTAGCCCCCCCCCCCACAAAATCCCTGTTGAGTCACCAGAGGGAATGCTTTTGTTACAACTAAAAGAGCCATTGACTGGGATAGGGGAAGGAAGGAAGGAAGGAAGGAAGGAAGGAAGGAAGGAAGGAAGGAAGGAAGGAAGGAAGGAAGGAAGGAAGGAGTGGAGTGGAGTGGAATGGAATGGAATGGAATGGAATGGAATGGAATGGAATGGAGGGAGGACAAAGGAGGGAGGGAGGAAGGAAGGAATGGGATGGAATAAGGGACGAGAAAAAAGAAGGAAAGGGAGGGAGGGAGGGAGGAGGAAGGAAGGAAGGAGTGGAATGGATGGAGAGGGAGAAGAAACAGGAAGGGGAGGGAGGGAGAGAGAGAGAGAGGGAGGAAGAAAGGAGTGGAATGGGGAACGAGGAAGCGAGGGAAGTAGGGAGGGAGGAAGTGAGGACTAAGGAAAGAAGGAAGGAGTGGAATGGGTGGAGGGTGAGAAGAAAAAGGAAGGGGAGGGAGGGAGAGAGGAGAAGAAAGAAGGAAGGAAGGGGAGGGAAGAAGGAGTGGAATGGATGGAGAGGGAGAAGAAACAGGAAGGGGAGAGAGGGAGGGAGGAAGAAAGGAGTGGAATGGGAAACGAAGAAGAGAGGGAAGTAGAGAGGGAGGAAGTGAGGACGAAAGAAAGAAGGAAGGAGTGGAATGGATGGAGGGCGAGAAGAAAAAGGAAGCGGAGGGAGGGGAGGGAGGGGAGGGAGGGAGGGCTGGTTGTGTGCTTTGCACTCATAAGGCCTATCATTTCTGGACTGCAAAACACTAGATGCCCACTAGGTGGCCTCAGAGGAACAGAATAGTTTATATCTCTTTGCTGCCCTCTAGGGTCACAAGATGTTTTGCAGTCAAGATTTGGTAACCGCCAAAACAGCTCCAGAATGGAGCATCATCCGCTTTCGACAGCAACCATCTATTAGGACCATTGCATGATTGAAAGTGACAGGGAACGGTGTAAATTTTAATTGATTAATGGACTCAGTGCGCAAAAGATCATGCAAATTATTTCTGCAGCAAAAAGCAAAGGCTAGGTTTTTCCATGATAAATGGGGTACTATAATTACCACGTTATTTTAAAAGTGCCTTTCGGTCTGGGAAAACAGGACCAGTGGGATTGCTCCGCTGACTGATAGATTGGCACTGAGTTCAAGCCATGGTGACTTCCAGGGTATAATGCTTGCAAACAATAAATAATAATGCATGAAGATAGAAAGCTACATCCTTAGTAATAAGGAAGACAGTACATAGGCGATTATGTTAACATGTCCAGGTTCTCCTTTTTATCTGCCAGGCTCATTATCTCTATAGTAAAAAATACCAAGAAAAGAAAGAAGTTGAAAGATGTTTGGGTCACCTCAAATTCAGTCCGACCAGACAGAGGTTTTTTGAGAAAAACTTCAGGATGGGATTGCTGAAAAGAAGAGAGAATGAAGTTGAGCCCTGCAACTTCATCCACTCCCATGAAGAATCAAATTACCATTAGCTGCTGGTCTCCTGGTCTCATGAAGGGTTTCATCTATCAGAAGATCAAATAAAGAGAGCAAACCCCATTCCCACTCTCTTCTAACACTGATGATGTTACCTAGTTTGGTAATTAAACATCTGCAAGAAAACAACCAAGCTCAAAGAGCACCCCACAATCCTCCTTCTGCTTCTCCTCCTCTTCCTCCTCCTTTTGCTCCTCCTCCCCCCCCAACAATCCCCACTCCCTTCTAGCACTGATGATGTTACCTAGTTTGGTCATGAAATGTCTGCAAGAAAGCAACAAAGCTCAGAGACCACCAAGGACCCCCACAATACAATAGCAACAGCACTTAGACTTATATACCGCTTCACTGTGCTTCACAGCCCTCTCAGAATCAGCCTCTTGCCCTCAACCATCTGGGTCCTCGTTTCACCAACCTCAGAAGGATGGAAGCTGAGTCAACCTTGAGCCTGGTGAGATTCGAACTGTCGAATTGCAGACAGTTGGCAATAAGCAAAATTAGGCTGC
This sequence comes from Pituophis catenifer annectens, assembly GCF_029215685.1. Taxonomy (NCBI): domain Eukaryota; kingdom Metazoa; phylum Chordata; class Lepidosauria; order Squamata; family Colubridae; genus Pituophis; species Pituophis catenifer. Next base: position 295,687,535 of record NW_027256882.1, on the reverse strand, counting down.
AACACTGGATTCTAACCACTGTGCCACCACAGCACAATCCTCCTCCTCCTCCTCCTCCTCCTCCTCCTCCTCCTCCTCCTCCTCCTCCTCCTCCTCCTCCTCTCTTCTGCCTCTCCTCCACAACCCCCACTCCCTTCTAGCACTGATGATGTTATTTAGTCAGGTAATGAAATGTTTGCAGGAAAAAAACCCTGAGCTCAAATTGCACTAAATACCCCATAGCACAAATTATGTATGTGACAGAACCGACAGATACCAGTTTCTCCTAATCCATGTGAAGGTCAGGGGTCAACCTATTCTCCAAAGCACCTGAAGGCCAGAGAAGGGATAATGTATGCAAACCGAACAAGGAGAGATTCAACCTAGAAATAAGGAGGAATTTTCTGACAGTGAGAACAATCAGCCCATGGAACAGATGTTGCCTTCGGAAGTTGTGGGAGCTTCATCCCTGGAAGTTTTCAAGAAGAGACTGGATTGCCACTTGTTAGAAATGGTGTAGGGTCTCCTGCTTGAGCAGGGGGTTGGACTAGATGACCCACAAGGTCCCTTCCAACTCTGTTAATCTGTATCTGCATCTAAAGATGGCGCCAAGAGCCTCTAAACCTATAGCATCATTGACTTAACACTGAAGACTCTGGGGATCTCATGTCATAGACCTTCACCTGTGTGCTGCAACCCACTGCATAGTAAGAGAAGTGATGTGAAGAAAACCCCAAAGGAATTTCAGTTAGCAAAAGCCCCTTTAAAATACTGGATTGATGGGTTTAAAATAAAAGAACAACAATTTTAGAAAACAAAACCTTAGTTCCTCAAGGAAGACAGCAAAATGGCAAGACAACAGAGCTACCCAGCTCCTATTATTTGGTTGGTTGGTATTTAAAGTTTGTGTGTGTGTGTGAAGGAAAGAATGAAGGACAAAAGAGCCTTGGTAGTACAAGGGTTTAAGGCACCCTGTTATTAAGCTGCTTAAGACCAGCTGCCTGCAATTACTGCAGGGTTCGAATCTCGCCAAGGCTCAAGGTTGACTCAGCCTTCCATCCTTTCTAAGGTAGGTTAAATGAGGACCCAGTTTGTGGGGGCAATAAGCTGACTTTGTATAAATATACAAAAGTATGAAGGCTATTGCTTAACGCATTGTAAGCCGTCCTGAGTCTTCGGAGAAGGGCGGCATATAAATCAAATTAAAAAAAAAAAACAAATTCTAAAATGAATAGAAACACGGTGAGGAAATAACAACAGCCCTTAGACTTATGTACCACTTCACGGTGCTTTTACAGCCCTCTCTAAGCAGTTTTCAGAGTCAGCCTATTTGCCCCCAACAATCTGGGTCCTCATTTTACCCACCTCAGAAGGATGGAAGGCTGAGTCAACCTTGAGCTGGTCAGGATCGAACTGGCAGTGGGCAGAGTTTGCCTGCAATATTGCATTTTAACCCCTGCGCCACCAGGACTCTTCCTTCCTTCCTTCCTTCCTTCCTTCCTTCCTTCCTTCCTTCCTTCCTTCCTTCCTTCCTCCTCCCTCCCTCCCTTCCTTTTTCTCCCTTTCTTTCTTAGCACTTAGCAATAGCACTTATATACCGCTTCATAGTGCTTTTACATCCCCCCTCTAAGCGGTATACAGAATCATCCTCTTGCTCCCAACAATCTGGCTCCTCATTTTACCCACCTCGGAAGGATGGAAGGCTGAGTCAACTTTGAGCCTGGTTAGACTAAAATACCTATTTTCCTTGTATGAATTTAAATTTCCAGGGTCAGATTCCTGCATCCTAGACTACTGAAGGAAGTTGTAGATGGTTGGCCAATTCTTGATGTGTGCAACCCCTTTATGAACGGAGAAGGGTAAATGTTCATACCATCCCAAAGGAGCATTTTCAAACTAAAGAATTACATAGTTAATACTAGGCAAATTCTATGACAGAATATAAAAGGTTTCCATCTGTAAACTTCTTGGAAATAATCATCAGAAATCCACATGTTTCTTTGTTTTCCCAAGGAGAAATTTTGACAGATTAATTTTTCGTCATTTTTGGTTCAGGCAACTCCCTTAATAGATTGTGGCAATACTCTAGTTGTAATATATCTTGATTTCAGGGAAGCATTTAATAAAATACCCAATATGTGCTGATTAGCAAGGTTATTGTGCATGTTCTGGAAGGAAGAGATACATAGCTCGTTTTCTTGCATCTTCAGATATTCTAACTCTTCTGTGTGTGTGGAGAACCAATCTTCATTCTTAGAATCAAATATCCGATGAGACTTAAATTTCCAGATCCAGGATACAGGGGCACATCAGGAAAACACATACTTCATCAGAACATTCTCCTAATCCAAATGTATTATACAGAATTATTTACCATGCAAAGAAAAAAAAATACATCATCATGTTAAAATTGGTTTTAAAACATTAGGGGTGTTTTAAATTGTTTTGGGCCAAATTATTTAATGGGTTTTTTATATTGTCTTTTAAATTTTGTAGTTTGTGTGTTTTATCTCTCTGGCTGTTCACCGCCCTGAGTCCTTCGGGAGTAGGGCGGTATATAAATCTAATAAATAAAATAAATAATAATAATAAATCATCATAATATGACACATAATAATAATAATAATAATAATAATAATAATAATAATAATAATAATAATAATTTGCAAATTGAAGTTGAGCGACTGTGGAAAAAGAAATCGTGTGTTGTCCCGATTGTAATTGGAGCCCTTGGAGCAATACCCAAAGGGCTACCCCGCTATTTAGAAATTCTAAATTTGCCGGACTTGAACATTTTGACTCTACAAAAAACCACCTTACTCGGAACAGCTTCCATCCTCCGATGATACCTTAACAGTTCCTAGGTCCTTCGTTAGGACTCGAGCTGCTGAGCTATTACCCAGCCTCAAAGGCTGTGAATCTCACTAAAGATTAACCAATAATAATAATAATAATTCTCCGACGATACCTTAACAGTTCCTAAGTCCTTGGTTAGGACTCGAGCTGCTGAGCTATTAACCAGCCTCAAAGGCTGTGAATCTCACTAAAGATTAACCAATAATAATAATAATAATAAAAAATTGAGACTTTGGAAAGAGTGCAGAGAGAATAACAGAATAACAGAGTTGGAAGGGACCTTAGAGGTCTTCTAGTCCAACCCTCTGCTCAGGCAGGAAATCCTAAAGCATTCCAGACAAACGGTTGTTCAATCTCTCCTGAAAAACTTCCAGAAGATGGTTAAAGCCCTCGAGACTAAAACATATGAAGAATGGGTTGCAGATATTGGGTTGGTCTAGTTTAATGAAAAGAAGGACTAGGGGGTGACATGATATCAGAGGGGCTACCACAATTAACCAGTGGAACAGCTTGCCTCCAGAAATCGTGGGCACTCCATCACTGGACGTTTATAAGAAGACTCCAGACAGTCACTTGTCTAAAATAGTATAGGTTCTCCTTCTTGAGCAGGGAGCTGGACTAAAAAGGCCTCCAGAAGTTGTGGGTGCTCCATCACTGGAGGTTTTTAAGAAGAGACTGGACAGTCCTTTATCCAGAATGGCACAGGGTCTCCTGCCTGAGCAATGGGTTGGACTAGAAGACCTCCAAGGTCCCTTCCCACTATATTATTCTGTTATTCTGTTAAATATGGGACTTCTGAGGTCCAAGAAAACCCAATGACTCAGAAGAAACCTTCTTTGATGCGATTTCATAGACTTGTAATAATTGACACCTAGTGGAAATAAAGTCTGTTTGGAAATAATTTCCACTAGATGTCAAAAACCAGAAGACCTCCAAGGTCCCTTCCAACTCTATTATTCTGTATTCAGTAAACGTGAAACCGAATTTCTCCAGATGCCTCACGTCTGTGTTTTTTCCAGCTATCTTAGATTTTTCAAGACAGGTTTGGATAAGGCAACGTCTTGCTTGTTTTCAATGCACCCTTGGGAATAATTGTCCTTGTTTCACAAATCCTGAGCTTCCCCTCTGCCCCCCCCCCACTTCTTCTATCAATTCACATTCTTTCTTAAAAAAAAAAAAAAAAATCTGATGTAAAAGACTGGCCTGAAAGGCACTTCATCTTCTTTGGCTCACCTTAATTCTCCCCTCTCCTTCTGATCTGGGTGAGCAGGTGCTTCCTGCCTTATGATGAAAAATCGGCAGTTTAGGACAAGGCAGTTTGGTAAAATGTTTTAAAAATCTGCTTTTGCACAAAACGAATTCCATCTTCAAGACAAATAAAGGCTAATGGCTGTTTGAGTGTAACTCACCCCTACGTTTTCTCAAAAGTGTTTTTATTGTTTGCCAAGCCGAGCCGTTTCAGTTCTACATAAGTAACCAGATTCCAGATCTCCAGCCCAATTACAAGGGAACCTTTAAATTGTCCCACCCAGAGCCTTGCTGGGGAACATGAGCCACTCCTAAAGCGTCTCTAGATAGATCTGCAGGTTAAATGGTGAATAATTCAGTGTAGTCTTGCATAAAGATTTCCCAACTCCAACATGTTCTGGCATATTAAACTGGCTTTCTCTAACTCTGTGGTCTAGCTACAGTTGAGCTGGGACTACAAAGGACATAATCCTCAGACAGGGTGAGAATTACAATCCACCAGGATCCCTAAAGCACCAGGCTGGAGAAATCAGACAAAATGTCTCTTGTGAGCCAGGCACGAATAGCCTCATCTAAGCATGCTTTCCACGTCTGGCTGCTTTCGCTGAGGTAAAGCTTCAGTTCTAGAAATGACAAAATGACACTGGGTGGAAAACAGAAGAAATTGGTGAGCAAAGACCGGTGCTCAAGGAAATATTGCAAGAAAAACTATTTGCTTGGAAGGTCCTGGGGTCTCCTCGCCTTGACGGCCCTGCTGGGCAAGAAGGAGAAGAGAAGCTGGAGATATCTGGAAAGGCCATTAGATAAGGGCTCTTAAATGTCAAGTATTCAAAAAGAAAAGGGTTATACAGGAGGGAGGGAATGAGAGAGAGGAGAAAAAGGAAGGAAAGGGAAGGAGGGAGGGAGGAAGGAAGGAAGGAAGGAAGGAAAGAAGGAAGGAAGGAAGGAAGGAAGGAAGGAAGGAAGGAAGGAAGGAAGGAAGGAAGAATGAAAGGGAGGGAGGGAAGGAAGGAAGGAAAGAAGGGAATGAGGGAGAGAGGAGAAAAAGGAATGAAAGGGAGGGAGGGAGAAAGGGAGGGAGGGAATGAGAGAGAGGAGAAAAAGGAAAGAAAGGGAGGGAGGGAGGAGGGAGGGAGTGTGGGAGGACGGAAGAAAGGATGGATGGATGGATGGAAGGAAGGAAGGAGTGGAATGGATGGAGAGGGAGAAGAAACTGTAAGGGGAGGGAGGGAGAGAGGGAGGAAGAAAGAAGTGGAATCGGGGAGTGAGGAAGAGAGGGAAGGAGGGAGGGAGGAAGCAAAGACAAGGAAAGAGAGGGAGGAAGGAAGGGAGGAAAGAAGGGAATGAGGGAGAGGAGAAAAAGGAAAGAAAGGGAGGGAAGGAGGAAGGGAGGGAGGGAGGGAGGGAGGGAGGGAGGAAGGAAGGAAGGAAGGAAGGAAGGAAGGAAGGAAGGAAGGAAGGAAGGAAGGAAGGAAGGAAGATTTTCAACAACGCTTTTCTGCTCAAGCCAGTGGGTCCAAGATCCAAGAACATTTTGGTCAAAGACTTCCTGGTGTAAGCTCTGTGATGCCCATCCGGGGGGGGGGGGGTTCGGTTTCCTTGAGTTCAAAGCCCCGCCCGCACTCCAAAGAGGCTTTTCCTGCCCCAGAGCGAGGGGGTGGGGCAGGCTGGCATGAATGAATTAGCAAAGGCTTGCCAAGTGCGTTGGAGACGGAAAGTGCTAACTGAGATCCATCAGCCTCGGAGCTCAGCAAAGAAAATGAGCCTGAAATAATGCAAGGAATAAATCACAGGAAGGTTGGGCAGGAGAGATTGAGGTCATTGACGGAACAGCGTATCCAGGGATCGCTGCGAATAAGAGAACCAGCGAGAAGCACTTGGCAGCTTTGGAAGACAGTTTCAAACGTGTATGTTTCTATCTATCCGTCCATCTGTCCGTCCGTCCGTCCATCCAACCTGTCTGTCTGTCTGTCCATCCAGTCTATCTTTCTGTCTATCTATTCATCCATCACCTATCACCTATCATCTGTCTATCTTCCATCATCTTTTAACATCTATTATCTATCATCTAGCTATATCTATCATCTATATACGTATCTACCATATCTATCATCTCTGCCCATCAATATCCATCCATCCATCCATCCATCCATCCATCCATCCATCCATCCATCCATCCATCCATCCATCTTCCATCATCTTTCATCCATCGTCTATTTAACATCTACGGTTTCTATCTATCGAACTGTCTGTCTGTCTGTCTATCTATCATCTTTTATGTCTCCCTATCTTCTCTCTTTCTCTCTCTCCCCCACTATCTATCATCTATCTCTATCATCTCTATCTAAACACTTTGCACAGCAAACAAACGCCTCACTGGATACAAGGGAGAGAAGGCACTTGCTAGGAGTGTGGAGATCTTCCAGCATGTGCTTCATGCCAAAGGAGCTCAGGTGGGACAACCTCTGACAGTTGCTTTGCAGAGCAGGGTGGTCTGAGAGGAAAGCAAAGCATCTGAGATGCTTCTCTTCGCCTGCCTCAAGCAGCCCTTGTAGGACCCAGGAGAGATTTCCACTCAGCTGCTGGAACTACATGTGGCAGCCTTGTCCAGCTTTCGTGGTGTGACATTGAGGCAGACAAAGCAGCACCCTCCCTGGAGAAAATTGTGTTGTCTTCTCACCTCCACAAAGCCAATTGATTCCCTGATACAAAGGCCATTGTCAACAAGCCAGGTTTGAAATTGATCATGGCTCACACTGCCTTCAAGAGCTGAAAACTCAGGACGAAGAGGTGTGAAGGCCATAACTAGTTCCAGAAATATCATTATTATGATGTCTGTAGAGATTCTCAGCCATCCAGGTCGTGGATGTCCCAAAGGTGATTTTTCAAGAGGCAACTGGACTTTCTGGTTTTTCTCTGAAGACGTTTCACCTCTCATCCAAGAAGCTTCTTCATCTCTGACCGGATGCTGGGGAAGGGAAGGATTTATATTCCGTGCAGACAGCTGGTCATTTGCATCCTTTTAGAGGGTCGTTGAGGCCACTTGGAGGTTTATCTGTGTCCTCAGGGTCACCTGAGTGGTGCAAATGGTTCCTCTAGTCTGCAAGTTTTTCCTCTGGAAATCCATTTCTACTCCCACGCCATTCCAAGGGTCTTCATCCCAAATTCTATAGCTAAAGGTCTGTAGAGATTCTCAGTCGTCCAGGTCACGGATGTCCCAAAGGTGCTTTTTCAGGAGGCAACTGGACTTTCTTATTTATTTCTTTGAAGACATTATTATTAGGGTTTGTGGTTCAGCCAGCCAAATGTTCATACTGGATTTGCCCAACCATTGAGTCCTTTCCAAGGATCTGAGATAGGCAGAGGTGAACGGTTGATGGTATTAAAGGTATCTTGACATGATGTAAGTTGTTCCTAGTAAATTATTGTAATTATTCTCTGTTCACAATAACGTGAAGTCACAGCTGCTGGGGTTTTTTAGCTGTGATTGGCTTTCATACACGTCAAGTTCTTCCCAAGAACCTAAAATATTGTTATGCATTAGTGTAGTATATAGTGTAGTATATAAGCAGGGTGGCCTTTTGTGATTGACAGATGGAAATTTGGTTAATGAGCAGATTTTTTAACAAGGCCATCCAAGACTTCTTGGTATGGTACCCAATGTGCTGATAACCACTGCTAGTTATTATGGCTAGTTTATGCCATAATACTATGCCATAATAATCCAATTTTCAGATCTTGATATCATGTGTTCTTCTCCAATCCTTTGTCTTGTCTTCTACTACTTGTTTACAGAATGACAGAGTTGGAAGGGTCCTTGGAGGGCATCTAGTCCAACCCCCCACACAAGCAGGAGACCCTACACCATTTCTGACAGAAGGCAGTCCAGTCTCTTCTTGAAAGCCTCCAGGGATGAAGCTCCCACAACTTCCGAAGGCAACTCCTGTTCCATGGGTTGATTGTTCTCACTGTCAGAAAATGTCTCCTTATTTCCAGGTTGACTCTCTCCTTGGTCAGTTTCCATCCATTGTTCCTTGTCTGGCCTTCGGGTGCTTTGGAGAATAGCTTGACCCCCTTCCTCCTCTCTGTGGCAGCCCCTCAGATATTGGAAGATGCTCTCCCCTGGTCCTTCTCTTCACTTGAGCAGGGGGCTGGACTAGAAGGTCCCTTCCAACTTTTCTGATATTATTATTATTATTATTATTATTATTATTATTATTATTATTATTATTATTATTATTATATTGAATTTATATACCGCCCTACTCCCGAAGGACTCAGGGCGGTGAACACCCATAGAATAAAACATATAAATACAAAATTTAAAATAAAATAAAACGAATTAAATAAGTATAAATAAATAAATAAATAAATAAATAAATAAATAAATAAATAAATAAATAAATAAATGTTAAGACTATCTCCCGGCATTGCCTCATCTCCATACTTTCTTCTTTTTCACAAGAGCTACATCTGGTGCGTTATGAGCCATGACTTTTATCAGATTGTGTTCCAGAAACACACAATATTAAAATTGCTCATTTTCAAGTCATTATTCAAGCCTCCAATTTTATTGATGCAAGTAATCCTCAATTTATAAGCATTCGTTTCAAATTAACAACAGCACTGGGGGGAAAAAAGTGATTATGACCATTTTTCACACTTATGACCATGGCAGCATCCCGGTGGTCATGTGATCAAAATTCAGATGTTGAGCAGCTGTCTCGTATTTATGACGGTCGTAGTGTCCCAGGGTCACGTGATCCCCTTTTGCGACCTTCTGATAAGCAAAGTCAATTTGGAAGCCGGATTCACTTAACAACCGTGTTCCTAACTGAGTAATTTCACTTAATAACGGTGGCCAAAAAGGTTTTTAAACGAGGCAAAAATCAACGGTCTTGCTTAGCACCAGAAACCTGGGACTCAATTATGGTCATAAGTTAATAAGACTACCTTGACCATGATAAGTTTTACAGATATTCCAGTGAATGAGTTTGGCAATTGTATAATGTCATTTTTTTTAAAAAAAATAATCATTTTGTGTGATCTTTTTGCCTGAGCTGAATATATATGATCTACTGTTTCTTCTGCTTCTTTGCACAATCTGCACTTCGAATCATTGGATGATTTTTTTCAATTCTGGCCTTGACTTAGCCAAAATCAAACTTTCAGATTTTACTTACTGTTCCGTTCGTAAGTCATTGCCAAGTTTTAGCTTTATCCCTTTTCCGCTCAGTCTTTTGTAGAAATTGACTATGTAATGTTTTTCCTTGCCAGCATTCTGATTTTCCAAAAAGCTTCAGATCATCCATATAGAGCAAATGGGAACTTTTATTAGCTGTTTTTTTGGCTGTTTGAGAGCCAAGATTTGTTTCCTTCAAAATCACGGAAAATGGGATCGTGGCAGTGACAAATAAAGGTGATAATGAGTCAGCCAGGAAAATGCCTCTCCTCAGGTTCATCAGCCGGTACTTCTTCATTTCCAACCCCCAATTCTGTCTTCCGTTGCTTCATTGTTTTATCTATAAATATTGTAATGTTTTTACCGACACCGGTTGTTTCCCAACGTTTGGTAATCCAACTCTGTGGTGATGAATCAAATGCCTTTTTGTAATCAATCCAGACCACATGTCAATTGGTATTTCGGCTTTTGCAATTCTCCACAATCCTTTTATCAAATTGAAGCTGATCTCTTATACTTCTGCTTTTCATTTCCTTTCTGGTCTACTAGTCTGCTCTAGAGATGCTAAGAATTATGTTGAACAGGTGCAACCAGAATAGAATAGATAGAATATCAATTATTGAATATTGAATATCAAATATGGTAGGGTAGAATAGAAAAGAAAAGAAAAGAAAAGAAAAGAAAAGAAAAGAAAAGAAAAGAAAAGAAAAGAAAAGAAAAGAAAAGAAAAGAAAATATGGAATAGAAAAGAAAAGAAAATATAGAATAGAATAGATTAGAGTAGAACAGAGTAAAATATAAAGTAGAGTAGAACAGAACAGAACAGGACAGGACAGGACAGGACAGGACAGGACAGGACAACAAAGTTGGAAGGGACCTTGGAGGTCTTCTAGTCTAACCCCATACTCAGGCAGGAAGCCCTATACCATTTCAGACAAATGAATGTCCAATGTCTTCTTTTTTTTTATTAAAAAGTTTTATCAAATATTACAACAATTTTTTCCCCATCCCTCCTCCCCCCCTTCCCTCCTCCACCCACCGCCCCATCCCCCATCCCCCCTCTCCCTCCAACCCCCCTCCCCCCACCCCGGACTTCCCAGAGCAAATACAGGGTGTAACATTTAACAAACATAAACTAAAATAATCTAACTTTCTGTAGTCTCCAAACTCCCTCTTGCTCTTTGACTCGCCTTTCAACTAAGAAAATATAATTCAAAAAGAAAAAGTTGGTTTCATTCATAAGCTATTTGAAACTTTTTAGTCCGATATTTGTTTTGAATATAGTCAATCCATCTACTCCATTCCGATATATATCTTTCATTTGAATGGTCCTTCAAATATGCTGAAATTTTGGCCATCTCTGCTAAGTTCACTACTTTTAATGTCCATTCTTCAATAGTAGGTAAGTCTTCCTTCTTCCAATACTGCGCCACCAGAAATCTGGCTGCTGTTATTAAATTTAAAATCAATTTAGTCTCTATGACCGTACAATCTGTAATTATACCCAACAGAAAGAACTATCCAATCTCTTTTTAAAAACTTCCAGTGTTGGAACATTCATGACTTCTGGAGGCAAGTTGTTCCACTGATTAATTATTCTCACTGTTGGGAAATTTCTTCTTAGTTATAAGTTGCTTCTCTCCTTGCTTAGTTTTACATTTTCCTTTCTTTATAATTTCATTCCTTCCTAATTCTCCAGTGGTTACGCAGGCTGCATCAGCTGGTTCATTGGGGCCAGTGTTTCAGTTGCAATAATTTTGACCATTTCATTAGTATTCTTCACTATTTTAGCCATATTTTCCCTGCTAACTTGATCCAATTTTGACCAGTGCATTCTTCTAAGCTTCTTTCATTCTGTCCTTGATTTTTCCAACCAGATCTTTTTAACAGATTAACAGAATAACAGAGTTGGAAGGGACCTTGGAGGTTTTCTAGAACAGAACAGAATAAGAGTTGGAAGGGACATTGGAGGTCATCTAGTCCAACCCCCCGCCCTACACCATTTCTGACAGATGGCAGTCCAGTCTCTTCTTGAAAGCCTCCAGTGATGAAGCTCCCACAACTTCTGTTCCATGGGTTGATTGTTCTCCCTGTCAGAAAATGTCTCCTCATTTCCAGGTTGAATCTCTCCTTGGTCAGTTTCCATTCCTTGTCTGGCCTTCGAGTGCTTTGGAAAAATAGCTTGACCCCCTTCCTCCTCTCTGGGGCAGCCCCTCAGTTAATCTTGATTAACCAACAGCACTTGAAGTTCTTCAGCTCCTGCAGTTTCTCCTCCTCAATGTTCTTCATTGACATCAATAGACTCTTCATTTTGTACTCTTGGTGGCTCACTCTGCAAATCAGTATTATTATTGGTAGTTCTGAATAAACCTGAATTTTCAGCAATTTTTCAATTGCTTCCCAGTCAGCATTGGTAAAGAACACGGGTTTTAAAAACCGTACACCTTTGTTCCATAAATCTCTGTTCGTTAACCTGTAAATCTGGTTTCTTTCTTCCAAAATGGTAAATTCACTTTTGAAATCCATTTTTTGAGGGTTTTGATTGCTAAAAACCTTCCGTAATTGAGTGATTTTTTCCCCCTTTTGGCCAAATTCTTTTCTTTGATTACTTTCTATAGCTTGTCAGCTCCATGGCCTTCTGCTTAACAGAATGCAGAATAACAGAGTTGGAAGGGACCTTGGAGGTCTTCTAGTCCAACACCCTGCTTAGGCAGGAACATCCAACATCTTAAAAACTTCCAGTGTTGGAGCATTCACAATTTCTGGAGGCAAGTTGTTCCACTGGTTAATAGTTCTAACTGTCAGGAAATTTCTCCTTCGTTCTAGGTTGCTTTTCTCCTTGATTAGTTTCCACCCATTGCTTCTTGTCCTGTCCTCAGATGCTTTGGAGAATAGCTTGACTCCCTCTTCTTTGGGGCAGCCCCTGAGATTTTGGAAGATTGCTATCATGTCTTTCCCTGGTCCTTCTTTTCATCAAACTAGACATACCCAATTCCTGCAACCGTTCTTTCTATGTTTTAGCCTCCAGTCCCTTCATCATCTTTGTTGCTCTTCTCTGCACTCTTTCTAGAGTCTCAACACCTTTTTTTACATCATGGCGACCAAAACTGAATGCAGTATTCCAAGTGTGGCCTTACCAAGGCCTTATAAAGTGGGATTAACACTTCACGTTATCTTGATTCTAACACAGGAAGCTGACACCTGTAGCACATTGTTCAGTGCCAGGAGCCATGGAATCCAACATCTTCCTTGTTAATTTGGGGACAATCAATCCGGCATGAAATTCGGATTATTTATTCTCATATGTTGAATGGGGTTTTGGAATAGATTTAGTCTCATTCTTCAGCTTAGACCTGTCTGATCTGGTTACAACTTCTGGAGGCAAGTTGTTCCACTGATTAATTGTTCTCACTGTCAAGAAATTTCTCTTTAGTTCTAAGTTGCTTCTCTCCTTGATTAGTTTCCATCCGTTGCTTCTTCTCCTGCCTTCAGGTGCTTTGGAGAATAGGTGGACCCCCTCTTCTTTGTGGCAGCCCCTCAAATATTAAATACTATCATATCACCCCCTCCAGACTGATTTTGAGAGAAGGATCGTGGGCTCTGTTCTGGGCCTTGGGCCATTCAGTATTTTTATCAAAAATTTGGATGAGGAAGTTGGCTCATATTTAAATGCTGCTCCACTGCTAAGACACCAAAATTTAGCTTTATGAGAACAATCAACCAGTGGAACAGAAGTTGCCTTCAGAAGTTGTGGGAGCTTCATCCCTGGAGGCTTTCAAGAAGAGACTGGACGGCCATCTGTCTGGAATGGTCTAGGGGGTCTCCTTCTTGGGTGGGGGGTTGGACTAGATGACCTCCAAGGTCCCTTCCAACTCTGTTAATCTGTTCTGTTAAGTAGAAATATTTAAAAAATGTGGAAACCATTGCATTTTGGAGAAACTGCTTTGAGGACTCCAAATTTAATTTAACCTCTAGAAACAAAAAAAGGGAAGATACGGAAAAATTTCCCTCTTCTAGTGTACAGTATATAAACCGAAATGGAACAAAGCCTCTTAGAATTCATTTTTCATTAACAAGAAGAAGGAAAGAATCTATAAGTTGGAAGTTCTGCAAATATAAAGCAGAACTGACAGAAATCTCCCTCATTCTGTAGGAAAATGGAGCATTTTGATTGCTAAAAGGAAAAAAATAAGCCAAACCAGAGCTGGAGCCACCTGCGACATTCAAAAATAAAACCAACATTATGTTGCCTTAACCAAATGAAGCCATTTTTCCTCCAGATTTTTTTTTTGGGGAGAAAGTCTTACGGAATTGAAACTCCTCTACAAGCTAAGAAGCAAAAATTAGATCCCATTTAAAGTTCCATCCAGTCTAAATTGTCTTATGCATCTCTCATCCCTTTCAAGGGAGACATTCCTTAATCACACATTCTTTCCTCAAAAAGAGCAAAAAAGAAAGAAAGAAAAATTCTTCGTCTAACCCACCAATTTACCCGCAAGGAAATAAAAAAAGCAGCGAAGAGCAGCTGGCAGATAAAAGAAACCAGCTAGGTTGGGAGCCCCTTTTTCTGAATTTCTGCTGAAATTCAGAGATAGGAGGCGGTTTTATGAAAATGTTTCTTTTTTTAAAAAAAAATAAATAAATAAAAAGAAGAAGAAATCGCTGCAGCTGTCTCCTGCTCCATCGCGCTTCGTGCGGGCCACACCGAGCGCGATGATGCTTGTGAAGCGGAACGAGTCGCTTCCAGGCAGACGGCACTGCCTTAAGCGAGAGCATCTGTTTCTCCCAAAGGAAATGGGATGCTACTGGAAATGGATGAAAATTGCTGTTTCTGAGAGATTTGCATAGTTGCAAATTTACTTCCTGCACTCTGTTCAGAGGGCCAAGACTTCTTTGCTGTTGACCCAAGGAAGCAGGGAGAAACCAGCCTCCTTTTAAGAAAGTTATTTAGGTATTTAGGTAGTTGGTTATTTGGTTATTTGGTTATTTGGTTATTTGGTTATTTGGTTATTTGGTTATTTGGTTATTTGGCTATTTGGCTATTGGTTACTTGGTTACTTGGTTACTTGGTTATTTAGTAATAATAACTTTATTGTCATTGTACGTGTATACACAGTATACCCATACAACGAAATTCACTTATCACCCAAAGACCAGGTCCAACATACATAACAACCCCAAACACACTCCCACCCACCACAAATTCCCCACCCCTAAACCACCCAAACCTCCACACAACAGACCAAGTAATGCTGTCCAACAGCTCACTGATGGTGGCCCTTTAGTTCATTGTTGAGTGCAATTATAGCTCTGGGATAAAAACTATTCAGAAAACATGCGGTCCGAGTTTTAATTGTTTCTGTCTGGCAACAGTCCAAAAAGATTGTAAGCAGGATGGGAAGAGTCTCTGAGAATCTTATGCAACTTCCTCAAACAGCGAGAAGCTGCTCCCATACCATGCAAGAATTCCGTATGTCAGGACACTCTCAATGGTGCTGCGATAGTATGACAAAAGTAGATGCTGAGATAATTTACCTTCCTGAGCATTGTCAGGCATTCTCATTTAGTTATTTAGTTATTTAGTTATTTAGTTATTTAGTTATTTAGTTATTTAGTTATTTAGTTATTTAGTTATTTAGTTATTTAGTTATTTAGTTATTTTGTTGTAACCCACCTTTATTATTTTTACAAACAACTCAAGGGAGTGAACATATCCAACGCATTTTCCTTCTGCTATTTTGCTCACAACAACCTTGTGAGGTGGGTTGAGCTGAGAGAGAGGTGCTGGTCCAAAGCCACCCAGCTGCCTTTCATGAGTAAGGTGGGACTAGAACTCCCTGTCACTTGCTGATTAGCCCAGCTGGTTGTCATGCCTACGATGGGACTAGAACTCCCTGTCTCCTGGTGATTGGCCCAAAGTTATCCATCTGGCTTCCATGGCTAAGGCAGAACTAGAACTCCCTGTCTCCTGGTGATCGGCCCAATGTCACCCAGCTGGCTATCATGCCAAAGTGGGACTAGAACTCCCTGTCTTCTAGTAATTGGCCCAAAGTCACCCTGTAAGCTTTCTTGGTTGTAGGTTGAGGACTACCTGTATTTAGTGAGTAGCCATTTCTATAACACCAACTAACTGAATCAACAATACCCCAAATCAAAATTTTATTGTTTTTTCTTTCATTGCAGCAGCTAATTTTGCCGGATGAAAAACAGGAGGCAAATCGAAGCAGTGACCCAGCGATCAAATAAGGTCAAGATCAGAGTATTCATCCTTTTCTTACATGTGCTGCACATGTGGCACATATAAAAAAGGGGGCAGGCTTCCATCGTACATATTCATGGCCACCATATTATTATTTTTAATATCCCCTTCCCCTCATTGGGCACCCCTGGGCTGTCTGTCTTTCCCTTCTTACACCCCAAAAGTATCAAAGAAGAGAGACAAGAACTGGTACAATAAAAGTCACCTGGTTCTAAACGCTAATAAAACAAAGGAGATCATCATAGATTTTAGAAAGAGCCGGCATGGTCCTACTCCACTCCGTATCAAGGATGCAGCTGTGGAGGTGGTTAACAGTATTAAGTATCTGGGGGAGCAGATAACTAACTATCTGAACTGGTCTCTCCACATGTCATCCAGAGTGAAGTGTGCAAACCAGCGTCTGCATTTCCTGCGTCGGATGAGGAGAGCACGTCTTTCTCCTTCTGTCTTGGCCACTTTTTACAGAGCCACGATTGAGAGAGTTTTAACAAACTGCATCCCTGTTTAGTTTGGTGGCCTCAGTGCCTCAGATAAAATGTCCCTACAGAGAGTGGTGAGGACAGCGGAGAAGATTATAGGCAGCTCGCTTCCCATTATTCAGGATGCCGCTTACAAGCGCTGTGTGCTTAGAGCTCAAAGCATTGTTCGAGACCTCACACACCTATTTTATGGCCTGTTTCTGTGGCTTCCCTCTGGGATGGAGTTTCAAAGTATTTCTAGCAGGACTTTCAGATTCTGTAACGGCTTTGTTCCCTAAGCCATCTGTCTGGAAAACTTGTAAGATTTGTTTTTCTCGCATTGTACGTGTATACAGCCGAACTAGAGTGTGTTGTTTCTCTGTGTCATATAATATAGGCGGGTATTTGCATAATTTTTATATTTATTTGTTTTTTGTTTGTTTAGTCATGGTTATGTAGTATATATTGGTGACCCTTTGAGAGCTGCATGCAATGAAAATTTGTTTTAAAATTGTTTTAATGTATGCCGATTAGTGTACATTCAAAGTGACAATAAAGTTATTCGAAGTCTACCGTTCTTCTTTCTCGAAGAAGAAAATACATTGACTTGAATTGCGCTTTGATATTTATTGGCTACAGTGCATTTGGATTACGTAACAATTGCGAGCGTGCTGTTGGCTGCATTTTTTCCTGCTGAAACGGTAGAAGGCAAGGTCAGGAAATCATTCCATCATCAGAAACGGCATGGAATTAATTCAAATGTATTGGAGGAAAGTTTGGAGTTGCATTTTAGTGACTTGTGTCTCAGCCAAAAGGAAATGAATTCTTTCTTTTTTTCCAATGGTGGAAGGCAACGTAATGAAATGTTTCAACAGAATAACTGAGTTGGAAGGGACCTTGGAGGTCTTCTAGCCCCCTCCTCAGGCAGGAAACCCTATACAGTTTTAAACAAATGGTTGTCCAATCTTTTCTTAAAAGCCTCCAGTGTTGGAGCATCCACAACTTCTGGTGGCAAGCTGTTCCATTGGTTAATTGTTCTCACTGTCAGGAAATTTCTCCTTAGTTCCAAGTTGCTTCTCTCCTTGATTAGTTTCCACCATTGCTTCTTGTCCTGCCCTCAGGGGCTTTGGAGAATAGCTTGACTCCCTCTTCTTTGTGGCAGCCCCTGAGATATTGGAAGACTGCTATCACGTCTCCCCTAGTCCTTCTCTTCATTAAACTACACAAACCCAGTTCCTGCACCCGTTCTTCATATGTTTTAGCCTCCAGGCCCCTAATCATCTTTGTTGCTCTTCTCTGCACTCTTTCCAGAGTCTCCACATCTTTTTTACATTGTGACGACCAAAACTGGATGCAATATTCCAAGTGTGGCCTTACCAAGGCCTTATAAAGTGGTATTAACACTTCTTATTTATTTATTTATTTATTTATTTATTTATTTATTTATTTATTTATTTATTTATTTATTATCAGATTTATATACCACTCTTCTCCCGAAGAACTCAGGGCGGTGCACAGCCAAAGTAAAAACATAAATACAAACATTTTTTTCTCCCTTATAAAGGACAATTTATTGTTAAATAATTGGTAAATGAGAATAATAATGTAATAAACTGTTAAATAAGAAAATGTGGGATAGAGGATTAAGCACAAAAGATTCGCAAACCGATCAATACACTTTCTGTGATTGTAATGGATGACAATTGTTTTATGTTTTAAGTTTTGTTTTAAAAATAAAAAAAAAATTCAAAAAAAAATACAGTTAAAAAGATATATATGCGTTTGGCCCCATAGTTAAAAAAAAAAACAATAACAAACCTATTAAAAACATTTTAAAAAGTGTTAAGCCATCCCAGCTTGCTGAAAAAAGAAAGTTTTAAGGGCAAGGCAGAAGGCACTGAGGTCTTGGATTCTCCTTATCTCAGGGGGCAGCTGGTTCCAGAGGGTAGGTGCCCCCCACAGAAAAGGCCCTCCCCCTGGGGGCCACCAGTCTACATTGCTTGGCCGATGGCACCCTGAGGAGGCCCTCTCTGTGGGAGCGCACAGGTCGGTGGGAGGCCATTGGTGGCAGCAGGGCGGTCTCAAAGATATCCAGGTCCTATGCCATGGAGCGCTTTAAAGGTGATAACCAACACCTTGAAGCGCACCCGGAAAACCACTGGGAGCCAGTGCAGCTCACGCAGGAGAGGGTGTTATGTGGGAGCGCCACACAGCTCCCGTAATTACCCACGCGGCCACATTCTGGACCAGCTGGAGTCTCCGGGTGCTCTTCAAGGGGAGCCCCATGTAGAGAGCATTGCTGTAGGTCCAGGCGCGAGGTGACGAGGGCGGTGAGCGACTGTGCACATGGAATCCCGATCTAGGAAGGGCCGCAACTGGCGGATCAGGCAAACCTGATAAAAGGTCCCCCTGGCTACAGTCATCAGATGTTCCTCCAAGGACAGCTGCGTATCCAGGAGGATGCCCAAATTGCGAGCCCTCTCCGAGGGGGCCAAAGACTCGCCCCCCAATAGTCAGTGATGGTGTCAACTGACTATATCGGGATGCCGGAAACCACAGCCACTCAGTCTTGGAAGGGTTGAGCCTGAGCCTGTTCCTCCCCATCCAGATCCACACGGCCTCCAGGCACCGGGACATCACTTCAAGGGCATCATTGGTTCTTGATTCTATCCCTCTGTTTATGCAGCCTAGAACTGGGTTGGCTTTTTTTGGCTGCTGCAGCACACGGCTGGCTCTTATTGAAGTGATTGTCCACTAGGACTCCAAGATCCCTCTCACAATTACTACTACAGGCACCAACTGTCTCAATCTATTGGTTTGTGCATTTGATATTTCTTGCCTGATTATGGAACCTTACTTTTTTCGCTATGGAACTTCATTTTGTTGGGTAGGGCCCAGTGAACAAGATGAGGGGGGCACCTATTTTCCAAAGGACCTGAAGGCAGGACAAGAAGCAATGGATGGAAACTAATCAAGGAGAGGAACAACCTAAAACTAAGGAGAAATTTCCTGATAGTGAAAACAATTAAACTTGGAACGGAAGTTGCCTCCAGAAGTTATGAATGTTAGGTGTTTTGTGCCAGCCATGGCAGTCTCTTCAAAGGGCCACCAGATGGGGGCAAAGAGGCACCTTTAATCCCACTGGTGGGTCAAGGGGCTCTAGCTCCTGCAGCCCCATTGGGGAGAGTTAATGGCCATCCAGCCCCCTCACACACATAGGTAAGGGGAGGGGCCAGAGGCCCCTATAAGAACCCCCGCACAGGGGCTGCTTTCCCTGCTCTTCATCTACTCTCCTATGGGACTGATCCATGGGCTCAATCTAGGCATGGATGCCTCCATTCCTGGGAACTTATTTTACTCTACTTTTACTTCTAAATAAAGGCTTAATTTGATTGCATCCTTGCATGCTGACCTTTTCTTGGAAGCGCCCTCAACGAACCATCGTTCTTCGTGAGATCCCTCACAGTGAATGCTCCCTCACGGAAGTTTTTAAGAAGATGTTGGGCAGTGATTTGAGTGGGATGGTAAAGGATGTCCTGCCATGGGCAAGGAGTTGGACTAGAAGACCTCTAAATTCCCTTCCAGCTCTGTCTCTTCTCTTCTCTTCTCTTCTCTTCTCTTCTCTTCTCTTCCTTCTCTCTCTTCTCTTCTCTTCTCTTCTCTTCTCTTCTCTTCTCTTCTCTTTTCCTCTCCCTCCTCCTCTCCCTCTCCTCTCCTCTCCTCTCCTCTCCTCTCCTCTCCTCTCCTCTCCTCTCCTCTCCTCTCCTCTCCTCTCCTACTCTACTCTACTCTACTCTACTCTAATTATTGCATTCTCTCCTTTCCTCTTCTCTCCTCCCCTGCCCTCCCCTCCCATCTTAGAGGTGACAAATTAGACCAACAGAGTCTAGTTTCTTCATCTCCTCATGTTTGTTTTGACAACTGCAAAAATGAAGGTGAATTATGTACAAAGGCATCCCGTCCCATTTGGACACAGATCTAGAGGAGGATGGAGCTCACAGCTGGGCTCAGCCTCCCATTCCACCCCCGGTTCTCTTCGAAAGCTTGTCAGTTTTCTATTACAAAGATAAAATAGCTACCTAAGCATGAGCCCCATAACTCAGCTCCTTCTGGTTTCCTCGGGTTCATTCCTTCTGCCTTTGACAGGCAGTGAGGCTCACCTCATCTACTCTAGGAGACATCTCCCGACCATCCATTTTTCTTCCGTTGTCTTCCTCCCAATCTCCCCTCCAGGAACAGCTGGATCCCTGAGTCCCCTTCCTAGATTTGCCTGTCTTGAAATCATTCCGTACCTTTTCTGTAGCTGAATAATTTTAATTTTCTACTCAGTTACCTCCCCGAGCTTCTCACTTTCTAGTTTCCTTGCATCTTAATTGTCTTCTCTTTCAGCAAGACCTCCCTCTTCTCAAGTCTCTTGGACCCATCTGTCCCTGCGTTTATCTCCTCTCCCTTGGCCAAATGCCCCGGCCGGTTCAAATCTCATGTGTCCAGTTCCTCCTCCCCTTGTACAGGAACCATCCCTTCATTAATTTGAGCACCAATTTGGATAACGTTATGAGTGCAGAGAGGTTTAATTGAAGATGTCTCAGGGGGGGCAATTGACTTGACCCAGAAACTTCAGATTGCAAACAAATGTGTGGGCTCCTCTCTCTCTCCCCCTCGCCTTCCCCTTGTTTCCTTAAGAGCTTGATAGATGATGACCACCATGGGGGTTGGGGGGAGTGGGGAAAAAGTCATGGGGGGGCTAGGGGGGAGAAGGAAGGCAAGAGCTTGAGGACAAGCCAAAAAGGACCTTGACAAAGAACATCATCAGCCTGAACAATTTCCTTAGGTAATTTGGGGTGGAAGAGAAGTTCAAGAGGAGGAAGAGGAAGAGAAAGAGGAAGAAGAGAGGAGGAGGAGATAGAGGAGGAGGAGGAGGAAGAGGAGAAGGAGGAGGAGGAAGAAGAAGAGGAGGAGGAGGAGGAGGAGGAGGAGGAGGAGGAGGAGGAGGAAGAAGAAGAAGAAGAAGAAGAAGAAGAAGAAGAAGAAGAAGAAGAAGAAGAAGAAGAAGAAGAAGAAGAAGAGAAGAAGAAGAAGAAGAAGGAGAGGAAGGAGAGGAAGGAGAGGAAGGAGAAGAAGGAGAAGAAGAGGAAGAGGAGAGGAGGAGAAGAAGAAGAAAAAGAGGAGGAGGAGGAGGAGGAGAAGGAGGAGGAGGGAGGAGGAGGAGGAGGATCAACCTGGGATATTAGTCATGATGGTTTAGTTTAGGGATAGGGATAAAAATAAGAAATGACCCCACTGCGCTGGGTGCTGTTCATTCTAGGTTAGATCTCTCTTTAATCTTCCACTGTTGTTTCTTCTCCTTTCACAGCCCCTCAAACACTGGAAGAGGTTTATCATGTCCGCCTCTTCCTTCTCTTTGTTAGACATAACCTAGTTCCTTTAATTGTTCCTCATGCAATTTGGTCTCCGCTCATTTTATCGTCCTTGTTGCTCTTCTCTGCTCTCTTTCCAGAGTCTCAACATCTGTTTTAGATCATGGTGATCAAGTGTGGCCTCACCAGTGCAGTATAAAGCTGCACTATCTCTTCTCATGATCTTGATGTCCTTCCTCTGTTGATGCAGCCTAGAACTGTGTTGGCTTTTTCAGCAGCTGCAGCACACGGCTGGCTCACATTTAAGTGGCCTACACATGTGGACCTGATCTTTCTTGCTGGATACCATCCATCCATCCATCCATCTGCTAAATTCATCCAGTTGTAAGTGAAGGACTGGCAGAACCTGGGGTGGTGGAGAGAAACGAGGAATCAGCTTAGAATCTCTTCATAAGAAATGAACTAAGTTCAACCCCCTTAAATCCCATGGACTCTTATCTAGCTCTTAGCAGGTGCTGATCATTAGCTGAGAAGATTCCAGTGCATAGGCATAATTAGCAAGAAATCAATTTAATTGTACCTTCACGTATGGACCAGTTCGTTCGTGCCTGACATCTTCCGTGTTGACTGTCTCTACACTACGTGTTGTCCAATCACACAAAATATCCAGCTTCTTCTCCCTTGGCTGCATTCCGAATTCTAATAAGATGTTTTGGTGCCTGTAGTTCTACAAAGTCAAGGAAGGATCCCGAGGGAAGCCATCTGAACGGAACTGGATCCAGCAGGAGCTTCCAGCCCTTCCTCCCCATGGCAGAAAGACAATACGACTGTGTACAGAAATGCATCAGGGAGATTTTTTTTTTTCAAACACCCCCTCCCCTCAAAATAAAGGGAAGTGAGAGTTGAGTATGTCAAGAGAACAGTAAAAGCAAGTCGAATGCAGGAGGAACCAGGTACTTAAGAAGTGTGTGATGGAAATCAAAAGCAGGGATGGTTAAGAAAGAATAGGAGCTGAGAGAATGTGCTTTGAATTATAGATATATATGGAGAGGGACGGGCATGGAAAACACACACCGAAGAAATTTGATGTTTGCAATCCTTCTCCCCCCCCTTCCTCTTCCTCCTCCTCCTCCTCTTCTTCTCCTCCTCCTCCTCCTCCTCCTCCTCCTCCTCCTCCTCCTCCTCCTCCTCCTCCTCCTCTTCCTCCTCCTTCTTTTTCCCCTTCTTCTTCTTCAGGGAGGGAGGGGAGGAGGGGGGGAGGGAGGGAGGGAGGAAGGAAGGAAGGAAGGAAGGAAGGAAGGAAGGAAGGAAGGAAGGAAGGAAGGAAGGGTGAATAGGTCAAGTGAAAGGAGACTGTGAGGGATTTCACGAAGATCGATGGTTCATTGAGGGCGCTTTCAAGGAAAGGCCAGCACGCAAGGGATGCAATCAAGTTAAATCTTTATTTAGGAATAAAAGTAGAGAAATATAGGTTCCCTGGCATGGAGGCATCCATGCCTGGATTGAGCCCATTGAGCCCATGGGTCAGTCCCAGAGGGAGGTAGAACAACAGTCAAAGAGCAGCCCCAAAGGGTTCTTATAGGGGCCCCTTGGCCCCTCCCTTACCAAGGTGTGTGAGGGGGCTGGAGGGCCATTAACTCTCCCCAATGGGGCTGCAGGGGCCGGAGCCCCTTGACCCACCAGTGGGATCAAAGGTGCCTCTTTGCTCCCATCTGGTGGCCTTTTAAGAAACTGCCATGGCTGGCATAAAACACCTAATAGAGAAGGCCAACAGAAGTAGGACAAGACCTCCATAAAGGAGGGAGGGTTGCAGAGAGGAGGAGGAGAAGAAGGAGGAGGAGGAGGATTGTGGGGTCTTTGATGCTCTCTGAGCTTGGTTGTTTTCTTGCAGACATTTCATTACCCATCGAAGCAACATCCTCCATGATAAAAATGAGAGAAATTTGGTATCTAGGAATTACAATGTTACCTACTTGGGTAATGAAACATCTGCAAGAAACATACAAGTTCAGAGAGCCCCAAGGACCCCACAGTCCTCCTCCTCCTCCTCGCAAACCAGATGTCATTGTCTTAGAAGAGTCTCTTAGGATTGCACTTAAAGTCACCAATGGGGAGCGACACCATGTTCTACAACCATCCGGATGTGATTAAGGGGCTGGGGAAGAATTCCTCCTCCTACAAACCGCCTTCCAGCCAAAGGCAGCCCTGCTGTCCATCATCCCCGTCAACATGGGAGGTGGCGCGGCTGGAAGCAGCCGTGGTGGAGACCATGTTCCTCCTCCCCCACCAAACATGGCTCAATGCCTGGATGAAGAGGCTGACATATCTTTCTCTCAGGCAATATAAGCTGCACGCATACGAAAGCCAGGAGGGTCGACGCATCCAAGTCGGTTCCTCCTGGTTTCTCTCTTCTTCTTCTTCTCCCAGAAGAAGCCAAGGGGTGAAGCACCTGAGCAGCCAAGCATAGCAACCACCCTGCTCTTCCAAACAGCCCGCAGGGCCATGACGCCAGCTGCTGACATCTCAGATTAGCCAGCTCTGGAGCTGCCTTTCCGAAGCCAAAGAGATTGGGCGGCATCCTCCCCTGGCTAAGCCCACATGGGCTTATCTTGTCATCCTCCAGCCGCACAGATGCTTCTCCGGGACATGCTTCTTAGCATCCTCATCGGGTCCTCGTTTCCAGAAGGAGCAGGGATTCGATTAAAAGACCTGCTGGGAAAGCCACGGTCCGGGGAACGGGCTTAATCCTTCCAGGAAGCCCTTCGGACGTCTGAGTCGAGTTAATTCGACAGGCGTTGCCAATCTCCCCCCCTGAATGACCCTCATTCCATGGCAGTCAGGAAGGAAGGATGTGGGGAATTACCATCTCCAATCACAGATCGGTCTAATGACAAGCAGGCTCACATCCTGCATGGGGAAGGGGAAGGGAAGATGCGCCTGCAAGACAAGGAAGAATGGATGGAAACTGACCAAGGAGAGATTCAACCTGGAAATAAGGAGGAATTTTCTGAGAACCATCAACCAGTAGAACAGAAGTTGCCTTCAGAACAGGGGTGAAATCCAGCAGGTTCTAACAGGTTCTGGAGAACCGGTAGCAGAAATTTGGAGTAGTTCGGAGAACCGGCAAATACCACTTCTGGCTGGCCCCAGAGCGGGAAGGGAATGGGAATTTTGCAATATCCTTCCCCTGGAGTGGGGTGGGAATGGAGATTTTGCAATAACCTTCCCCTGCCACGCCCACCAAGCCACGCCCACAGAACCGGTAGGGAAAAAAAATTGAATTTCACCCCTGCTTCAGAAGTTCTGGGAGCTTCATCCCTGGCGGCTTTCAAGAAGAGACTGGACTGCCCTCTGTCAGAAATGGTTTAGGGTCTCCTGCTTGGGCAGGGGGTTGGACTAGATGACCTACAAGGTCCCTTCCAACTCTGTTATTCTTTTATTCTATTCCGTTATTTTGAAAAAGTGATTTATGAATGTTTTTCACACTTACAATCAATGTAGCATCCCCCTGGTCACATGATCAAAATTCAGATGCTCGTATTTATGACGGTCGCAGGGTCTTGGGGTCCCCTTTTGTGACCTCCTGATAAAGGAAAGTCAAGGGGGAAGCCAGATTCATTCAATGACCCTGTTGCTAGCTTAACAATTGCTACGATTCACTTAACAACTGTGGCAAGAAAGGTCATAAAATGGAGCAAAACTTACTTAACCACTTAGCAACAAACTCTTGCTTGTCATCATGAAGTTTGGGCTCAGGTCGTAGGTCGAGGACTGCCTGCGCTATATTCATAACCAACCTCAACAAATTCCTTTGTATCACTGCATGATTTCAAAATACATATTCAAACAATCTGAACTGGGCAACCTCTTGACTGGATGGGATATGGACTCCTGCCTTGGGCAGTGGGTTGGACTAGAAAACTTCCTTGGTTCTGCTTCTCCTACACTAGCCCACCTAACGCTGGTGTAGTGAAGCAGAACAAGGAATAAATGTTACACCAATGCAACTACACCACCCCGCTTTCGTCTTCCTCTTCAGCTCAATTATTGAAGGTTTTCATACCATAATCTCTTTCCCTCCACACTCCGGAGCATGAAAGGAGGAGGGGTTTGCATAGGAGCGCAATTAAGGGTCTTCTCCCCTGCTGGGAAGGCCGATCTGCCTGGGCAATCTCATTTAGGCAGGCACTTAGTTTCTCAAAAGGAGTCCGAAGGTTGCCTTCTGAATCTCTTGGCCTTTGGTGATAAGGCAAATAGGCAAATCACGGGTTTGAAGGAGCTCAGCTGCCACAA
>NW_027256882.1:295590865-295661803 GCF_029215685.1 Pituophis catenifer annectens | reverse complement strand
TTTCTTGCAGACATTTCATGACCCAACTAGGTAATGTCATCAGTGGCTAAAGAGAGAGAGGAGGAGGAGGAGGAGGAGGAGGAGGAGGGGAGGAGGAGGAGGAGGAGGAGGAGGAGGAGGAGGAGGAGGAGGAGGACGACAGCTGGGGGTCCTTGATGCTCCCTGAGCTTGGATGTTTTTC
Organism: Pituophis catenifer annectens; assembly: GCF_029215685.1. Taxonomy (NCBI): domain Eukaryota; kingdom Metazoa; phylum Chordata; class Lepidosauria; order Squamata; family Colubridae; genus Pituophis; species Pituophis catenifer. The sequence goes on along the minus strand of NW_027256882.1, from coordinate 295,661,622 downwards.
TTGCAGACATTTCATGACCCAACTAGGTAATGTCATCAGTGCTAAAGAGAGAAGGAGGAGGAGTGTTGGGTCCTTGCTGCTCTCTGAGCTCTATTATTCTATATTCTATGTTCTATTGCCTTGTTAATGATCAGTGCTCCAAGCTGGGGAGCTGAGAAGTTAGTGTAACCCACCATGCCTAGACAGCCTTTCTGCAAGAGGTTTTTAAAGCACCTGCCATAAATTTAAGGCATCAACAGATGTCCTCGCAGCCAGCAGACCTCTATGGAAACTCTTTCTTCTGAAGCTGCCAAAGTCACATCGGAAAAGAGCTGGAAGGGACCTTGGAGGTCTTCTAGTCCAACCCCCTGCTCAAGCAGGAGACCTTGATACAATTTGAGACAAGTGCCTGTCCAGTCTCTTCTTGAAAAGCCTCCAGTGCTGAAGGATCCACAACATCTGGTGTCAAGCTGTTCCACTGGTTAATTGTTCTCACTGTTAGGAAGTTTCTTCCTTAGTTCCAGGTTGGTTCTCTCTCCTTGGTTAATATCCATTCATTGCTTCTTGTCCTGCCCTCAGGTGCTTTGGAGAATAGGTGGAGCCCCCCCAATTATTTGGGGCAGCTCCTCAATATACAGGAATCCTGCTAACATGTCACCCCAGTTCTTCTTTTCTCTAGACTAGCCAAACCCAAATCCTGCAAACGTTCTTCGTAAGTTTTAGTCTCCAGGCCTTTAATCATCTTTAATCATCTTCTTTGCATTTAATCCAGATCTCAACAATTATTTCTTTTTTGTAACATGGTAGCCAAAACTGGATGCCGTGTTCCAGATGTGGCCTTACTAGGCTTTATAAAGTGGTACCAACACTTCAGGTGAGTTTGATTCTATGCCTCTGTTTATATTCTAGATCAGGTCTCCCTACACACAGTCATTCATGCCCTCGTCACCTCTTGTCTGGACTAGTGTAACGCTCTCTACATGGGGCTCCCCTTGAGGGTGCACTCGGAGGGCTCCAACTGGCGCAGAGTGTGGGCCGCACGGGTGGTTATGGGAGTGACATGGCATTCCCATGTAACACCCCTCCTGCACGAGCTTGCACTGGCTCGCCGGTGGTCTTCCAGGTGCGCTTCAAGGTTTTGGTTATCACCTTTAGAGCGCTCCATGGCTTAGGACCTGGTTATCTACGGGACCGCCTGCTACCACCAATAGCCTCCCACCAGCCAGTACGCTCCCCTAGTGAGGGGGCTCCTCCGGGTGCCAATCGGCCAAACAATGTCGACTGGCGGCCCCCAAGGGGAGAGCCTTCTCTGTGGGGGCATCTACTATCTGGAACGAGCTCCCACCAGAGATACGGAGGATCCCGGATCTACACACCTTCCGTCGCGCGCTTAAGACTTTTTATTTCATCAAGCCCTGGCTGCTAAATCTTCTCCCCTTTTTAAATGTAAATTTTAATGTTGTTTATAAATTATACGGTATATTTAAATTTGTCCTCAGCCAAATTATTTAATTCGTTTTTAATCTATTTTAAATTTTTGTATTTATGTGTTTTATCTTGTGGCTGTTCACCGCCCTGAGTCCTTCGGGAGAAGGGCGGTATAGAAATTTAATAAAATAAAATAAAATAAATAATAATAAATATATAACCAAAGACTGCATTGGCTTTTCTGGCTGCTGCTGCCACATGGCTGGCTCACATTAAGTGATTGTCCATTAGGACTCCAAGCTCCGTTGCTTCTTGTCCTGACTTCAGGTGCTTTGGAGAATAAGTTGACTTCCTCTTCTTTATGGGCAGCCCCTCAAAGATTGGAAGACTGGCCATCATGTCCCCCCTAGTCCTTCTTTTCTCTAGACTGGCCAAACCCAAATCTTCCAACCGTCCTTCATATATTTTCGGTTTCCAGGCTTTTAATCATCTTAGTTGCTCTTCTTTGCACTTTTTCCAAACTCTCAACATCCTTATTTCGTAATGTGGTGACCAAAACTCCTTCCTGGGTGGACCTTACTAAGGCTTTACAAAGCGGTACTTTATAAAGCTGGCTCCTCAAAGATTGTGGAGATAAAAGAAAAGGAGACCCAAAAACAAAGACGCCTCTCCACCATCTCTTGCATCTCTTCCAGGCTCTCCGCCAAATGTGCCTGCAAACGCCGTCATTATGCAAAGCATATTACCGCAATCGAGCCCCAATGGCGCGTGGAAGGCGAGGGGGATTGGTGTGTCAAACAAGCTGCTAACAAAGCCGTCAGAGAAGTTCATCCTTGCCAGCTCGCTGCTCTCCTGACTTCTGCTAGAGAGAAACACAAACAAAGACATTTGTAGGTGGCCCCCTGGGCTTGCAGCTTTGGGGTGGCAAGTTGGCATCTAAGCTGGGGAGGGGGGGGGCGGCAGCCTGATCCACAGAAGGAGTGGGATGCCATTCTTGGCTGTCGATACAGGCGCTTCCCGTGTTAATGAGTTTGTCGCCCGCAGGGACCCGCCTGGTGAATCGCAGCAGCTGGCAGTGCTGGATGGACCAGCCATTCCAGGTCAGACGCTGCTGCTATCCTCCTGACAACGCGGGTGGTAAGTATCTCCAGATGGTTTGGATGAAGCTGCAGGTGATCTGCACATTTGAGGCAGAAAAGCAGAATAATAACGGAGTTGGAAGGGTCCTTGGAGGTCTTCTAGTCCAGCCCCTGGCTCACGCAGGAGACCTTATTTCACTTCAGACGAATGGCTGTCCAGTCTCTTCTTGAGGGCCTCCAGTGATGGAGCAGCCACAACTTCTAGAGGCAACTTCTGTTCCACTGATAAGATTGTTCTCACTGCCAGGAAATGTCTACTTAATTCTAGGTTGGATCTCTCTTGAATGTCTATCCAAGTCATGGTTGTCCCAAAGGTGTTTTTTTTCAAGAGGCAAGTGGACTTTCTGGTTTTTCTTTGAAGATGTTTTGCTTCTCATCCAAGAAGCTTCTTCAGCTCTGACTCCCACCATCCAGTCAAGAGCTGAAGAAGCTTCTTGGATGAGAAGTGAAACGTCTTCAAAGAAAAACCAGAAAGTCCACTTGCCTCTTGAAAAAATACCTTTGGGACATCTCTCTTTAACAATCTTCCACTGTTATTTCTTGTCCTATCCTCTGGAGCTTTAGAGAATAGGTTGAGCTCATCTTCTCTGTGATAGCCCCTCAAATATTGGAAGATGCTATCATATCACCCTCCCTTCCCTTTTCTCCTTCCTTCCTTCCTTCCTTCCTTCCTTCCTTCCTTCCTTCCTTCCTTCCCTCTTTCTCCTTCCCTATCTCCCCCCTCCCTTTTTCCCCCTTTCTTCAATCCTTTCCTTTCCTTTTCCCCTTCCTCCCCTCCATTTATCCTTCCCTCTTTCTCCTTCCTTTCTTCATCCCATCCTTCTTTCCTTCTCTCTTTCTCCTTCCCTATCTCCCTCCCTTTTCTTTTCCCCTTTCTTCCATCCCTATCCTTCCTTCCTTCCTTCCTTCCTTCCTTCCTTCCTTCCTATCCCTCCCTCCCTTACCTTTCCTTTTCCCCTTCCTCCCCTCCTTCTTTCCTTCCCTCTTTCTCCTTCCCAATCTCCTTCCCTTTTCTTTTCCTCCTTTCTTCCATCCCTCCCTTCCTTCCTTCCTTCCTTCCTTCCTTCCTTCCTTCCTTCCTTCCTTCCTTCCTCCCTCCCTCCCTCCCTCCCTCCCTCCCTTACCTTTCCTTTCCTTTTCTCCTTCCTTCCCTTTTCTTCTTTCCTTCCCTCCCTCCTTCCTTTGTAGGACTCATGGAAGAATAATAGCCCTCCCAGAGAGCATTGTCAGTGGTCTAGGGAAATTTAATTGATCTCAAAATCTTCAGCCAGGATCAGAGACCTGATTCCCCCTTGATTTAGGCCCTGACCTGTTCTGGGTATTTCTTCTTCCATAAAAGAGAAGATTTGTAGCTCAGGGTTGAAGTGCTCTCTGAGCTTGGTTGTTTTCTTGCAGACGTTTCATGACCCAACTAGATAAAATCATCAGTGCTTGTGAGGGTGGGCTTTGCTCCCTATTTAAATACAGTAACTTGCCCTGCCAGTGTTGGGAGAAGTGTGGAGTTCTCCATGATAGTTCCTGGATGAGGCTATTGCTTTCTCCTTGTTTGTCTGGTGTTAATCCCTGCTTATCTTGTCATTGGTTTATCTGATTGTTGATCTATCCTCTCCAGCAACCAACTCCCAGATAATGCCAAAGAAAAGTTTGCTCCCCCACTGCCAGAGCAGCAGAGTAATTCCATAAATGAAGTCAGTGCAGGTCACAACACCTAGCGAATGTTGTCCGTGTGTGGAAGCCAAGCGAGATCATTGAGAATTGGGCTCAATTTAAGGTACCGCCATTATCCACGATTTTATCAACCTGAACCTTGCCTCCTGAACGGCTTGAATCCAATTGAATCATTCCACTTTCCGTCTTTGCTCACTAGTTCAAATCAGACCGTGGCTGATTTGCACCCCCTGAAGAGTTTAGCCTTGAGCTAAAATAATTGACTTCCTTAAGTATCAGAAAAAAAGGGTATTTCAGAGAAGACCGTCCAGTCCCTTCTCTGGGCTTTCAGAGAGCAAGATTTTCCTGCGGGAAGAGCAGTGGTGTAAGCGGAAGAGGGAGTCCTGACGAAAGAAAACATTTGTAACTCAGGGTTTGAACAGTGGGGTCCTTAGTGCTCTCTGAGCTTGGATTTTTGGAGACATTTCATGACCCAACTAGGGAATACCATCAGTGTTAGAAGAGAAGGAGGTGTGGGAAAGGGGGAGGGGGGAGGAGGGAAAAGAAGGGGGAGGGGGAGGACTGTAGGCTCCTTGGTGCTTTCTGAGTTTGGTTGTTTTCTTGCAGACGTCTCATTACCCAGCTAGGTAACATCATCAGCACTAGAAGGGAGGACAGTTTTAATCTTGATTTGTATATTGTTTCCATAATCAATGAACTACCAACTCAAACAAACACATTATTGATAAATAACAGCTTAATCAAGGAACCATCAAGTACACTCCTACCAATAGTATGCTCTAGTACTATCAGTACGCTGATGACACCCAGCTGTACATCTCCACCCCGGACCACCCCAATGATGCCCTTGCTGTGATGTCCCGTTGCCTGGAGGCCGTGCGGATCTGGATGGGGAGAAACAGGCTCAGACTCAACCCCTCCAAGACCGAGTGGCTGTGGTTTCCGGTGTCCCGTTATAGTCAGCTGGTTCCATCGCTGACTATTGAGGGTGAGATCTTGGCCTCCTCAGAGAGGGCTCGCAACTTGGGTGTCCTCCTGGATGCATGGCTGTCTTTAGAAGATCATGTGACGGCGGTGGCCAGGGGGGGCTTTTTATTAGGTTCGCCTGATTCACCAGTTGCATCCCTTTTTGGACCGGGATGCCTTGCGCACGGTCACTCATGCCCTCGTCACTTCCCCGCCTGGACTACTGTAATGCTCTCTACATGGGGCTCCCTTTGAAGAGCACTCGGAGGCTCCAACTGGTCCAGAATGTGGCCGCGTGGGTGATTCTGGGAGTGACACGGCGCACCCATGTAACACCTCTCCTGTGCAAGCTGCACTGGCTCCCGGTGGTCTTCCGGGTGCGATTCAAGGTGTTGGTTACTACCTTTAAAGCGCTCCATGGCTTAGGACCTGGGTACTTACGAGATCGCCTTCTGCTACCAACAGCCTCCCACCGGCCAATACGCTCCCACAGAGAGGGACTTCTCGGGGTGCCGTTGGTCAAACAATGTCGACTGGCAACCTCCGGGGGAGAGCTTTCTCTGTGGGGGCATCTGCCCTCTGGAATGAATTGCCCCGGGAGATACGGATGATCCCCGACCTATGTACCTTTCGCCGTGCCCTCAAGACTTTACTGTTCCAACAAGCTGGGCTGGCCTAAACATGAATTTTAATGGTTGTTTTAGGTTTTTTTTTAATAATATCAGGGCCAAATTATTTAATATATTTTTAAATTGCTTTTAAATTTTTTGTATATGTGTGTTTTAGTGTTGGCTGTGCACTGCCCTGAGTCCTTCGGGAGAAGGGCGGTATAAAAATTTAAATAATAAATAAATAAATAAATACTAACAGGGCAAGCTACTAATACATATACAGAGAGCAATGCCCATTCCCTTCTAGCATTGATGATTTTTTTTTTATTTATTTATATGCCGCCCTTCTCCGGAGACTCAGGACGGCTTACAATGCGTTAAGCAATAGCCTTCATACTTTTGTATATTTATACAAACTCAGCTTATTGCCCCCCACAAACTGGGTCCTCATTTCACCTACCTTAGAAAGGATGGAAGGCTGAGTCAACCTTGAGCCTGGGGAGATTTGAACTTGCAGTAATTGCAAGCAGCAGATGTTAAATTACAGAGCTCTGTCTGTTGAGCTATCCAGGCTCCTGTTCCCTAGTTGGGTCATGAAATATCTGCAAGAAAACAATCAAGCTCAGAAAGCACTAAGGACTCCACAGTCCTTCCTCCTCCTCCTTCTCCCCCTTCTAGAATTGATGATGTACCCTAGTTGGATCATGAAATGTCTGCTAGAAAATAGTCAAGCTCAGAAAGCACTAAGGATTCCACAGTCCTTCCTCCTCCTCCTCCTCCTCCTCCTCCTCCTCCTCCTCCTCCTCCTCCTCCTCCTCCTCCTCCTCCTCCTCCTCCTCTCCCCCCCTTCTAGAATTGATGATGTACCCTAGCTGGGTCATGAAATGTCTGCTAGAAAACATCCAAGCTGAGCACCAAGGCCCCCACAGACCTTGTCCTCTTCCTCTTCCCCTCCACAACCCCCCCTTCCTTGTAGGCACTAGTTGGCTCATGAAACTTCTGCAAGAGAGCGCCAAGGACCCCATAGAGAGATTGTCCTTTAAACAAGCCAGTTGCATCCCATCATTCTTTTCTAACCAACATGGCTAACCTTTGTAAAACTGCTGTCTTGGCCTCCAAAGCAGCAAATATTTTTTATTATTATTATTATTTTTACCCAAGGAGGTTGCTAATTCTCACGGAGGCTGGAATTTTAACTTCCCTCCAAGCTCTGGATCCAAACTGCAGCACTGCCCTTTCCTGCCACCGTTTCTAAGCCACTCTGATTTCCAGCTGTATAAATAACATCCATTCTCCTGTTTCCCAAACTCGAACCGTCACTTCTGGCCACTTCATCCCTCGTTGGGTCTCCAAAATCCCTTTCCAAAGCTGCCTTTTATTGAGCTGTCACACATTCGAGGGCCCCAGGTAGGTTTAGCCAGCAGCTGCCCCATGGACAGCAAGGCAGATGTGACCTTTGAAGGGCCCCCTGGAGCTGCCCTGAGCCAGGACCCACAACCTGCCATTGAGCCGAACGTTGCATGCCGGATTTTGTTGCTGTTTTGCATCTGACGTCTGGAGGGGCGTCTCTATTTGCCAGAGCAATTTCAGCTCCGAGAGCAGTTAAGGCAGCTGCTTGAGAGCCCCAAAGTAGTTTGATAAATTGCAATCAGTTGTTTTTTTTTTTTTTCTTGTGAAAGAAATAAGGTTGAGTAGGCAGCAGCCACCGACAAGGCAATTCATGTTCTGGCACATCTGGATTTACGCTGCAGGCAGTTTCTCCTTTTCTTTCTTTTCAAACTGGATTCTTGTTTGGGAGAGCCAGTGAGCTAGGGATCCGGTGAAAATTATAGGTTTTGAAGCTTTTGGATCCCTGGACCTTCTCTGAAGGACAGCTCCAAGGTACAGTATGTAAAATCTGAGAGAGTTCCTGGGGAGGCCTATGACAATTCCCTGTGCCCAACTCACCATAGCCAACTCACCACAGCCAACTCATCACTGCCAATTCATCCCTGCCAATTTGCAGCACCCAACTCACCAGGGCAACTCACTACGGCCAACTCACCAGGGCCAACTCACCATGGTCAACTTGCCAGGCTAACTCACCACAGCCAACTCACCACAGCAAACTCACCATGGACAACTCACCATGGACAACTCACCATGGACAACTCACCATGGACAACTCACCACAGCCAACTCATCACTGCCAATTCATCCCTGCCAATTTGCAGCACCCAACTCACCAGGGCAACTCACTATGGCCAACTCACCACAGCCAACTTGCCACAATCAACTCATCACTGCCAATTCGCAGCAGCCAACTCACCACGGCAACTCACCATGGCTAACTCACCACAGCCAATTCACCAGGGCCAACTCACCATGGTCAACTTGCCAGGCTAACTCACCACAGCCAACTCACCACAGCCAACTCACCATGGACAACTCACCATGGACAACTCACCATGGACAACTTGCCAAACCCAGCTCACCACACTCAACTCACCATGGCCAACTCACCACAGCCAACTTGCCACAATCAACTCATCACTGCCAATTCACCATGGCCAACTCGCCAGGGCAACTCATCACGGCCAACTCATCATGGACAAATCACCACAGCCACTTTGCCATGGACAACTTGCCAGGCCAACTCACCAGGCTAACTCCCCATGGATAACTCCCCACGGACAATTCGCCATGGACAACTCCCCATGGACAACTCGCCACACCCAATTCACCATGGCCAACTTGCCAGGCCAACTCATCATAGACAACTCCCCACGGACAACTCGCCAAACCCAGCTCACCATACTCAACTCACTACACCCAACTCACCATGGCCCACTCACCACAGCCAACTCACCATAGCCAACTCACCATAGCCAACTTGCTGTGGGACAAGAGTTACACCACTATCAAAGAAATGGTGGAATAGAATCATTAAAGAAAGGATGCAAAAGGAGGGACAGAATGAAATGTGAATGAAGCAAAAATTAAAATATTTTTTTATTTGTTTTAAATAATTAAGTAGAATTCTTAAATTGTCCCGCAGCGAGTTGGCTGTGGTAAGTTATCCCATTCCCTTCCTAAGAGGCAAATCAGGGGAAATCTGGCAGAAACTAGGAACAGAGTTCATAGAAGTAGGAGAGGGGTCTTAGGATCCCAGGGCTGGAAGGGTCCTTGGAGGTCTTCTAGTCCAACCCCCTGCCCAACCAGGAGACCTAACACCATTTCAGACAATGGTTATCCAATCTCTTCTTTAAAACTTCCAGTGTTGGAGCATTCACAACTTCTGGAGGCAACTTCTGTTCCACTGATTGATTGTTCTCACTGTCAGAAAGTTTCTCCTTAATTCCAGGTTGCTTCTCTCCTTGGTTTAATTCCATTCATTGTTTCTTGCCCTGCCTTCTGGTGCTTTGGAGAATAGGCTGACCCCTTCTTCTTTGTGGCAACCCCTCAAATATTGAAAGATGCTATCATGTCACCCCTGGTCCTTCTCTTCTTTTTAGTTCATCAAGTTGGGTTTCTTTCCTCAAGGCTAAATAGGCTCAATTTTTCACTCCAGACGTTCTTAAAGGCCCTGGTCCCCCTCCCTGCCCTTCTCTGGATCTCTACATCCTTTCTTCTTCAATTCTCAAACCAACTGGCTGTGATACTGAAGGTGGGACCTGTCCAGAGCAGAATAAAGGAGATGGATTGCTCCCTGGGACTTGGCAGTAGACTTTGATGGATGCCGCCTAAAATAATGATACACATATTATATCCAGGGTGTTCTGTCAACCTATTCAGAACGCTCCCTGGCCCCAAATGAAATAAGGTTACTTTATCAAGATTTCTTCTTGACAAATCCAAGCGGACTTCTGATAAATGATCACTGCATGATTTGCTCCTGAATCTTCTCTGATGTTGATGTCACTCTGACTGGTCCAGATCTTCTTCTCCTTTCTTTTTGAAGATGGGGACGTTTGCTATTGTCCATCCAAATGCTTCCCTGTTTTCCAAGATATTTAAAAATAAGGTATCCACTGAACAATTTTTCTGTCAAACTCAAACTTTAGGCTTTCCCTTTCAACCTTCCCTAGTATCCTGTGAGTTGTGTTTGTCACACTCTCTATCTGCTAAGGTTACCAGTCTTTTCTTTCTGTCTTGAACATCCCTGAAGAAGCTCGTTCTATTATATGGGGTCCTTGGTGCTTTCTTGCAGATATTTCATGACCCAACTATGTAACATCATCAGTGTTAGATGGGAGGAGGAGGAGGAGGAGGAGAAGAAGAGGAAGAAGTGGAAGAAGAAGAGGAAGAAGAAGAAGAAGAAGAAGAAGAAGAAGAAGAAGAAGAAGAAGAAGAAGAAGAAGAAGAAGAAGAAGAAGAAGAAGAGGAAGAGGAAGAGGAAGAGGAAGAGGAAGGAGAGGGAGAGGGAGAGGGAGAAGAAGAAGAAGAAGAGGAAGAGGAAGAGGAAGAGGAAGAGGAAGAGGAAGAAGAAGAAGAAGAAGAAGAAGAAGAAGAAGAAGAAGAAGAAGAAGAAGAAGAAGAAGAAGAAGAAGAAGAAGAAGAAGAAGAAGAAGAAGAATTTCATTACCCATCTTGGTAACATTATCAGTGCTGGGAGGGGGAGGAGGAGGAGGAGGAAGAAGAAGAAGAGGAGGACTGAGGGGTTCTTGGTGCTCCCTGAGCTTGGCTGTTGTCTTGCAACCACTAGGTAACATCATCAATGCTAGAAGGGAGTTAGGTTGGCTTTCTGATTACATGCAGTGGCCTGCCTTGTCAGTGTTGGTAAGGGTGGTCTTGGTAGAACCTTGATTAGGCTGTGGTTTATTGTTACATTGTTTGTCTGGTTTGGTAGTTCCTTGATTAGGGTATTGTTTACTGCTTGATTATTGGTCTAGTATTAATTTAGATAGATAGGAATGGCGTGGTGGCCTAGAGGTGAAGACACCCACCTCCCTCTTGGAAGGTTGAGAGTTCAATCCTAGTGTCAGTGTTCCAAATTAGGCTTTTTTCCAGCGCTGACATAACAAGTTGAAGCAGAAAGAGCGGAAGCTTGATTTATTGCTGAGATGAACTTTTACCTAGTTTTGTATGTACAGATAGGGTTTCCTGGGAGACAAGGATGGGGGCTGCATTCCTGTGAAAAGAACGTGCCGGGATGTAGAGATGGATCTGTATGATGGCCAATGGGACGTTGGGGGTTGGAGAGCGGAAGAGGAGGGGGTTGGAAGGAGGGGCCAGTTTGGCTGCAATTTGAGTCAGAAATGTCGGATTCTGCTATTCTTAAAAATAAAATGATTCATTAGACAGCTTGCGCTTGAGAATGAAGTTTATTCAAGATAGCACCGAAACCTGACACCTAGGCAATGGCAAATGTTTCTCTATCGGGGCACAAGGAGAAAATATCTGCTGCAAATTCCATGTAGGCATCAGGAAGGGCATCTGGCCAGTAAACACTCAGCTTTATTCACTTGCCCTGACTCCACTCCGAATAAAAGGATTAAAGGGTTGTAAAAAAAAATAGATAGATGATAGATAGATAGATAGATAGATAGATAGATAGATAGATAGATAGATAGATAGATAGTAGGTAGAGATGGTTGGATGGATGGATGGACGGATGGATATAGATGATAGATGATAGATGATAGGGATGGATGATAGATAGATAGATAGATAGATAGATAGATAGATAGATAGATAGATAGACAGACAGACAGATGGACAGATAGATGGATAGATAGATAGGCAGGCAGATGAAAGAGAGAGTGATGACAGATAGATAGATGATAGATTTGTGTATATATAATCCTTCTCTCTCTTTCTCTCTCTCTCTCTCTCTCTCTCTCTCTCACACACACACACACACACACACACATATACACACAGAGCTTCAATCACACCCTTGTGGCTGCCTTTTAAGCATACCCCTCACGTTAGGCACATGCCAAAAAAAACCCAAAACAAACCCCACCATCGAGGCTGCTCCGAAATCCTACCACTCATCTTATGTGCGCTTAAACTTCTGCCCCCTCGGATCGATCGCGCATTCCTGCCGGGCTGTTTTCATTTCATAATATTTATCGGGCTGGCTTTATTGTCAGAATCATTGCAGTTCAATGTCCTGCATGGATTTTATGCCAGCTTGACTTAGTTGGGCTGGTTTTTTAACGCTCCGTCCGCTCAGCACCTGCCCGTTTGGGCCTGCCTAGACGCATTTCAGAAGGAAAGAGGGTCTCTCACGGGGACCGTGGAAAGAAATGATGAGGGGGCCTCCGTGGCTTCTTTGACTGGAGGAAAGAGAAAAGACACAATCCCTGCATTTGTTGCGGACTGAAAATCCCGCATAGAAATTTTTCCATACAAGAATCGACCAGCGAGTTACATCTGTATCCTATAGATCCATGATGGCGAAACTGTGGCACGCGTGGCACACAGAACCATGTCGCCTGGCATACATGGCGGCGCCCATTCCTCTTCCGAATTTCTGGTGGATGCATGCGCACCGGCCAGCTAGTTCTGGTTACTATCGTGCATGTGCGTGCGACAATCAGCAGGCCTTCACGCATATGGCTGTGCCAGAAACCAGAAGCTCAGCCAGCAAGCTGATTGTCCCACACGCATGCTCACCAGTAACCAGAAGACAAGCTGGCTGGTGTACATGCATGCACCGGAAACCAGAAGTTTATTTCCTGGCATGCGCATGCCCACTGGGCAGCTCCTCTTAGTGCGCATGCACACCGACCATGCCATCGACATCCGCTGTCCGGGATTCCATGTTGGAGGCCGTTTGTGCCGGCAAAGCAGTGCTGTCTCTTTGCCTGCACCGCTTCCTCTGCTCGGGATTTGCCTTACTGGGGGTGTGGGGAAGAGAAAGGTCCTGGGGGGGGGGGGAATCCTCTTTGCAGAGGCAGCGGCAACTCCAACTCCTCCCCCTGTCAGCCTCACTGTAAATCTCAGGGTTTGCCTTATGGGGGGGGGGGAGAGAAAGGTCCTGGGAGAAAGGGAGGCCTGCTAGGCCCAAAATGGGGCAGGGGGTTCTGCGTGCATTTGTGGGGTGGCATGGGTGCATGTGCAGGGGGTGGGGCACTTAGGGGGCATTGCATTATGGGTGTGGGCATACGTGCACATGACACCCTCCCTGCGCCCCCTGCTTTTGCCACATGATGCCAAAAAGGTTTGCCATCACTGCTATAGGTAGTTAGAATATAGCAGAGTTGGAAGGGACCTTGGAGGTCTTCAACCCCCTGCTTAGGCAGGAAACCCTACACCACTTCACACAAGTGGTTATCCAATCTCTTCTTAAAAACTTCCAGTGTTGGAGCATTCACAACTTCTGGAGGCAAGTTGTTCCACAGGTTAATTGTTCTCACTGTCAGGAAATTTCTCCTTGGTTAGTTCCCATCCATTGCTTCTTGTTTTGCTTTAAGGCACTTTAGAGAAAGGGTTGACCCCCCCCCCTCAAATACTGGAATACTGCTATTATGCCACCTCACTGCTTCTTTTCATTAAACTAGACATACCCAATTCCTATACCCAATTCCAATTCCATACCCAAAAACTCTGGTGCCGGAGAAGGCCCCCTTGGGGTGTCCCTTGGGCTGCAAGGCGATCCAACCGGTCAGTCCTAGAGGAGATCAACCCTGACTGCTCTTTAGAAGGCCAGATCCTGAAGAGGAAACTCAAATCCTTTGGCCACCTAATGAGAAGGAAGGACTCACTGGAGAAGAGCCTAATGCTGGGAACGATGGAGGGCAAAAGAAGAAGGGGACAGCAGAGAAGGAGGTGGCTGGATGGAGTCTCTGAAGCAGACGGTGTGAGCTTCAATGGTCTCCGGAGGATGGTAGAGGACAGGAAGGCCTGGAGGAACGTTGTCCAGGGGGTCACGATGGGTCGGACACGACTTCGCACTAACAACAACAACCCAATTCCTACAACCATTCTTTATAGGTTTCAGCCTCCAGTCCCCTAATCCTCTTTGTTAGATCAGGCGCAGGAAATGAAGACATGACCAGCTCGATACCTTTAGTAACTTTATTAGCTACAAAGACTGAGGGCGCGCTGCCGGAGCTCTCCTTATATTCGCTCCGGCAGTCGCACCGCCCCTTGACAGAGATTCAAACTTTCCCACCCGATGGCTGGCAGCCAATCCGGGCGGATGTCCTTATAAGGACATAACACTCCTCCCCTCTTAGTCCGGGAACTGTCAATCCTCATTAATAAAAGTCACGTAATCACGCAGGTACATAGGACGCCTCGGCACCCTAGTTGACCTGCGCGGTCTCACTTCTTCCTCGTCCCCGACCTGGACGGATGGGGCTCCTGTGTCTCCTGGTTCCCTCCCCGGATCCGGGCTCGGTTCGGCTGGCGAGTGTGCGGGGTCACCCTCAGCGCCTCCGGCCGGACCGCAGACCTTGGATGGCTGGTTCTGGTGGTCTTCCTCCTGGCCTGTGGATCTATAGTCTCGTCACGGTTGCTCGGTTCCGACCCGGGAAGAGCGTCTGAGTCTCGGTAAGTCCCAGGCTGTCACTTGCTCCTCCCCGGTCTCCCGGGCGCTGCGGTTCGGCTGCGGTTCGGCTTGCTGTCGTTTGGGGTGTGGTTCGGATCGGTGCCCTCGGGTCCGGTCTGCCAGCTGTGGGTGGTGTTGGCTCGTGTCGTGTTGTCCGACCTCGCAGGGGTGGCGCAGGTCCCCTTGGTTGGGCTGGCGTTGGCCTACCCCGTCGGGTCGGCGGCGGTCGACCTGGTTGGGCTGTTGTTGAGGGGCTACCTCTGCGGGTCGGCGGAGGTCTCCCCTGCCGGGGTGGTGCAGGTCTCCCTGGCCGGGTTGTTGTTGGCTTTCCCTTCGCCCTAGTCCCTGGTCTACCGCTGGTTGGTGACTGGGGTCATCTCGGTTGGGTTGTTGTTGCCGGGCTGTCTTCTGTGTTGGGCGGGGTTCCCCCTCGCCGGGGAGTCGTATGCCACCCTCACCCATGGGTAGTGGGGTGCCCGTCTTGGCTGGGTCCCGGTCTACTCGCCTGGAGCGGAGGTCTCCCTGGCCAGGCTGGCGTCAGCTGCCTTCACTGGCGGGGTGCGATGCTTCCCCTCTGGGCAGGTCCCGGTCTACTCGGGGGCTGGGTTGGTAGTCCCTTGCCCCGTCGTGCCGGGTGCCCACCTCGCTGGGTTGGTGTTGCCATCCCCCATGCGGCTGGCCCCGGTCTACCTCGCTGGACTGTTGACGTGACAGTGCCTGGTAGTGTGCTTGGCCGGCCTCGTTGGGATGGCGGCGGTCTGCCTCGCAGGGGTGTGGTAGGCCTACCTTGTCGGGGTGTTGTAGGCCTACCTCGCCGGGGTGTTGTAGGCCTACCTCGTCAGGGTGTTGTAGGCCTACCTCGTCTGGGTGTTGTAGGCCTACCTCGCCGGGGTGTTGCAGGCCTACCTCGTCTGGGTGTTGTAGGCCTCCCTCGTCTGGCTGGTTTTCGTGTGCTCCCCCCCCACCTTTTCCAGAGCTGGTCGATGGGACGTCTACAGACCTGTCCATCTTCCAGCTCCACGGTGTATGACTTCGGGCCGGTTGTGCTGTCTATCTTTCCCTTCAGCCACTTAGGAGAGCCATTGAAATTCAGCGCGAAAACTGAATCTCCCTTGCTGAAGGCGCGAAGCGGGCGGCTGGCGGTTGCGGTCACTTCTGGGCTGTATTGGGGATGCAGCCGGTCCAAGGGTGACCTCAACCTTCTGCCCATCAGCAGTTCGGCCGGGCTCTTGTGGGTGGTGGCATGCGGCGTGATGTGCTGGGTGAGGAGGAAGTTGTCTATCCGTTCCTGCCAGTCTCCCGTGCCCATCTTGGTGAGTGCCTCCTTGGTGAGTCTCACCATCCGTTCCGCTTGTCCGTTCCCAGCCGGCCTGTACGGGGCAGACAGGGCATGGCGGATGCCCAGTCCTGCCAGGAATGATTCCATGGCCAGGGATGTGAGTTGGGGGCCGTTGTCGGAGACCAGCACATCCGGTAGTCCATGTGTGGCGAAAAGGCGGTGCAGGGCTCGGATCGTTGCTTCTGTTGTGGTAGATGCCATGGGTACCACCTCGAGCCACTTGGAGAAGGCATCTACCACGATGAGGAGGTGTCGCCCTTGCATCGGACCCGCGAAGTCGATGTGGATCCGTGACCAGGGGTTGCTGGGGGTCTCCCACTTCGCTGTCTCGGTTTGTGGCGGCGCTGGGCGTACTTCTTGGCACGGGTCACATCTGGAAACCCACTCTTCGATGTCTCTGTCCAGTGAGGGCCACCAGACGTAACTCCGTGCCAGGGCCTTCATGCGGACGATGCCCGGATGCCCTTTGTGTAAAGTCTCTAGCGTCCGCCGTTGCAGAGTGCTTGGGATCAGCACCCTGTCTCCCCATAGCAAGCAGCCCTTCATGGTGGACAGCTCCTTCTGCTTCCTGGCGAACGGGCTGAACCTTTCCTCCGCCTTCTCCGATGGCCACCCCCTGAGGATCCAGGACTTCACTTGGCGGAGTGTGGGGTCCTTTTGGGTGTGGACGGCCACATCTGCGGATGAGACTGGGCAGCTGGCGTCGTCATCTATGTGGAATAGGTGGAGCGTGGGGGCTGGGTCTTCTACAGGATCCTTCAATGGGCATCTGCTGAGCGCGTCGGCGTTTCCTATGGCTGTGCCTGGCTGGTGCACGAGCCTATAGGAGTAGCCGGCTAGGAAGATGGCCCATCTCGTCATCCGCGGGGACATGAAGGTCGGGGTGGGTTGGTCGCCTGCGAGGAGCCCCAGGAGTGGCTTGTGGTCGGTTACTATGGTGAAACGTCTCCCGTAGAGGTATTCATGGAAGTGTTTCACTCCTGCCACGATGGCCAGGGCTTCTTTGTCCAGCTGGCTGTAGTTGCGTTCTGCGCCGGACATGGTCTTCGAGAAGTATGCTATGGGGGCTTCTGAGCCATTGGGTAGTTCGTGGCTGAGGACTGCCCCCACCCCGTAGAGCAACGCGTCGCAGGTTAGCTTGATGGGTAGCGTCTCATTGTACTGGATGAGGACGCTTTTGGAAGTTAACAGTCCTTTTATGGCTCGGAATGCCGCTTCCTCTTCTGGGCCCCACTTCCAGGAAGCCGCTTTCCCCAGCAGGTGGTGGAGTGGCTCAGCAACTGTGGCTTTCTGTTTAAGAAATATGGCATAGAAGTTAAGCAACCCAAGGAATGCCTGAAGTTCCGTTTTGTTTTTTGGGCTCGGAGCTTCATGGATTGCTTTCACTTTTGATTTGGTGGGGTGGATGCCAGTACTATCTATGAGATAGCCCAGGAACTCGACTTCCTGTACCCCTAGGATGCACTTATCACGCCTGACCCTCAAGCCCTTGGCCTTGAATCACTGCAGGACAAGCCTGAGCCTTTCAAGGAGTTGAGCTCGTGAGTCTCTGGAGATTAGCACATCGTCGAAGTAAGGCACCACCCCTGGAACGCCTTGGAGAAGGCGTTCCATCATAGATTGGAAAATGCCGGGGGCAGCGCTGACTCCAAATTGGAGGCGGTTGCATTTGAATGCCCCCCTGTGCGTGACAATTGTTTGTGCCTCCGCTGTTTTTTCGTCCACTGGCAGTTGCTGGTAAGCCTGGGCCAGGTCCAGTTTCGCAAAAATTGAGCCAGATCCCAGGGAATGCAGCAGATGTTGCACTACTGGGACTGGGTATGCGCTCTGTGCCAACGCCTTGTTGATGGTACAACGGTAGTCGGCGCAGATGCGCACAGACCCATCATGCTTCAGTGGGGTCACAATGGGGGTCTCCCATGAGGCATGATCGATCGGTTCCAGGACGCCCTGGGCGATCAGCTTATCCAGCTGTTCGTCTACTTTCGGCCGCAGGGCAAACGGAACCCGGCGGGGCTTAAGTCTAATTGGGGTGATTCCCTTGTCCAGATTAAAGGAGATTGGCCTTCCCACAAATTTCCCCAGCTTACCATCGAAGACTTCTTTGAACTCTTCGATGAGGTTGTCGAGTTCATCCCTGTGAATTTGGTGGATGCCTTCGATGGAAAGCCCCAGCGGCTTAAACCACTCCACTCCTAACAGGTTCGGCTGGCTGTTCTCCACGATTGTGATGGGCAGCTCTCCTTTGAAGTCCTTGTATTGGATGCGGATGGTGGTTCTGCCCAGGACTCCGATGGGGTTTCCGCTGAAGTCCACAAGCCTCGACTTCGGGGTTTTCAGCTGGGTCTTCTTGCAGGATGGCTTCAACTGCTGCAGATGCTGCCAGTCCATGATGGAGTAGGCGGACCCGGAGTCTACTTCCATCTTGCACGGTGACCCCTCTGCCAGCAGTGTCACGTGGAACTTGGTGGTTCCCTTGTCGCTCGTGTGGGCGATGGTGGTCTGGTGCACTGCTCTGTTGTGGGGATATTCTTCCTCCCCGCGCCGGGGCTGGTTCGAGGACCATTTGGATGTCCTCTGGGTTTCTCTGCGATTCTCGCGGAATCTTGGCCTGGGCGGTTCCGGGGCTGGATCTGCTGCTCTGCAGGCCTCGGCGATGTGTCCCCTCTTCAGACATCGGCGGCAGGTTGTGTCTCTCCATCTGCAGGTTGCCCTGGGGTGGTCGCCTTTGCAGCTGCCGCATCGTTCCCCCCGGTCGCCATGCTGAGGGTTTTCCCGCCTGGGGGGGCGGGAAACCTTGTGGACGGCCATTTCCTCATCAGACTCTGATGGTGTGGTCGAGTCATCTGATGAGGTCAGGCCGGACTTGTGGATCTTGTGGATCCCTCTTGCCTTTACCATCGCGGCTGCTGCTTTCTCGGACGTTTCGGCCGCTGTGGCTTCGTCGAGGACTTCCTTGAGTGGGATCCTCTTTCGGCTCAGGAATTTCTTCTGCAGACCCACATCCCGCATTCCAAAAACAACGCGGTCTCGGATGGCATTATCCACGTTGTCGAATTTGCAGTTGGCAGCGATTTGGCGGAGCGCTGCCACGAATTCTTTGATGGATTCACCTTCCCGCTGGTTTCTCTGTTGGAAGGTGAACCTGTTGGCGATCGGGGTGCCTGTGGGTGCGTAGTGCTCCTGTAGGACTTCCTGCAGGTCATTCCAGGACATCTCCTCAATGTCCCTGGGCGCCACGAGGTCAATTGCCATCTCTAGGACATGAGATCCGCAGTGAGCCAGGAAGAGGGCTCTTTTCCGCTTGTCGTCGAGGTTCTGGTAGCCGTTCCCTCGCAGGAATTGCCGGAATCGGACCATGTACAACCTCCATTTCTCTCGTGCCGGGTCGAATGGGTTCAGCGAGGCAATCGGAGCTTGCGGGGTTGCCATTCTGAAGGTTGCTGTGGTTTAGTGACTTCAGCTCGGTAGGGGCGATCGTGCCACGAGTCTTGCTCAGGTTCTCTTCTCTAGTCCTTTGTCGCCAGTGTTAGATCAGGCGCAGGAAATGAAGACGTGACCAGCTCAATACATTTAGTAACTTTATTAGCTACAAAGTATAAGACAAGACTGAGGGCGCGCTGCCGGAGCTCTCCTTATATTCGCTCCGGCAGTCGCACCGCCCCTTGACAGAGATTCAAACTTTCCCGCCCGATGGCTGGCAGCCAATCCGGGCGGATGTCCTTATAAGGACATAACACTCTTGGTTGCTCTTCTCTGCACTTTTTCCAAAGTGTCAACATCTATTTTATAGAGTCAGGTCAGTAACAATAACAGTAACAGTAACAAAGTTGGAAGGGACCTTGGAGGTCATCTAGTCCAACCCCCTGCTCACGCAGTAGACCTATACTAGAGATTCGAACCGCTGAACTGCCAACCTTTCTGATCAACAAGCTCAGTGTCTTTGGGAATGGGAGGGGGGCTCTTTTACATGGCCTTTTGAAAGGGGGGAACTGTTCGAGGGACATGTCTGTTATCCCTGGTTGACAGACTTGGATAGTCAAGCAAACAGCTTGACTAAAATCTATTCCCTCAGCCAGACTTCCTAATGGTTTAGCATTTCAATGTTAAGCATTTAGTCTTTCAGCTGTTACCTTTTGTACTTCTTGATTTATGATATTTTTGTAATAGATTTTTCTGTAATTTTGCAAGCTGACCAGCATGATTAGCCAAGCGGCTGTCTTGCATATATTCTCAGCCAATAAGAAACAAACAGCCAGTTAGAGTTTAGAAAATTCTGTGTATCAAAACCGAAAAAGCAAATATTGAAGTTCAAGAAATATCTCCAAATGGCAAGATCTGGAATTTCAATGAAGGATTGAGAGAAGCACAGCTCTTAGGACACTCTTCATTTATGGGGTGGGGGTGGGGGGTTTCGTGAGAAAGAAGTAAGGGCAAAACTCAGTGACCTGCAAGGGAGGTCCTAATACCCCTCTATAAAGCCTTAGTAAGGCCATACCTAGAACACAGCATCCAGTGTTGGTCACCACACTATAAAAAAGATGTGGAGACTCGAGAAAGAGTGCAGAGAAGAGCAACCAGGATGATGAGGGGCTAAAACATACAATGAACGGTTGCAGGAACTGGGCATGGCTAGTCTAGGGAAGAGACGTGTTGGATGCTTATCCTACGGTTGGGTAGATAATATATAGAAAACTATGTTCTGTAATTTTAACTGCTACAAGATGACTAATTGGATGTGCTAAGCAGACATAAAAGAAGGCAGGAAGTTCATTCACTTCTGCTCCTGCTATTAGAAGGTTGAACTGCTGGAAGGAACTGTGTCTGTGTTACTGAAGAGAAATGGAATTGTAAGCAAACTGTTTTTGTGTTGAACCGTGATTATTTGAAGAAGTGTTATCTTTGTTTTGAGAAGCCAAGTTTTGTTTTACTACAAGTAAAGACTGTTTATTTTTCTTTAAACGTTCAGAGTCTGTGAGTATCTGTGTGTTTTGCTAAGCAACGTATCTATTCGCGGTCTGGTCCGTTGCACTACTTTGCAGAGGGCAGTTTTACCCTCAACAGGAAGGACCAGGCGAGACAGGATAGCATCTTCCAATATTTGAGGGGCTGTCACCAAGAGAAAGGGATCAAACTATTCTCCAAAGCACCTGAAGGCCAGACAAGGAATAATGGATGGAAACTGATCAAGGAGAGATTCAACCTGGAAATAAGAAGAAATTGTTAGGTGTTTTGTGCCAGCCATGGCAGTCTCTTCAAAGGCCACCAGATGGGAGCAAAGAGTCACCCCCATTGGGGAGAGTTAATGGCCCTCCAGCCCCCTCACACACATGGGTAAGGGAGGGGCCAGGGGCTCCTATAAGAACCCCTGCACAGGGGCTGCTCTCTGCTTTTTCCCCCTTTGCCTTTTCCCTTTTGCCCTGCTCTTGATCTACTCTCCTATGGGACTGACCCAGGGGCTCAATCCAGGCATGTATGCCTCCGTGCCTGGGAACTTATTTTACTCTACTTTTACTTCTAAATAAAGACTTAATTTGATTGCATCCTTGCGTGCTAACCTTTTCTTGGAAGCGCCCTCAACGAACCATCGTTCTTCGTGAGATCCCTCACAGAAATTTCCTGACAGTGAGAAGAATCAACCCATGGAGCAGAAGTTGCCTTTGGAAGTTGTGGGAGCTTCATCCCTGGAGGCTTTCAAGAAGAGGCTGGACTGCCATCTGTCAGAAATGGTGTAGGATTTCCTGCTTGGGCAGGGGGTTCAACTAGATGACCTCCAATATCCCTTCCAACTCTTATTCTATATTAGGTTTTGTACTGGGGATTTATTTCTGCAAGCTGCGCAGAGTCGCCATCAGCAAGTTGGGACAGTTCGGCAGAAATGGTACTGTCTCTATCCGCCCACACCTGAGAGCTTTTTTCCCTTCTCTCTTCCTCAAGACGTCTGTCTACGCAGAGATGGCCCACTGATCTGATGGAGAAACACAGCTCAGGGTGGGCTGAGACGAAGAGCTTTTGACAGTCAGAGTAAAGCTGTACATTCATTCCATTGTCAGAGGCCCCTTTATTGAAGTTCACAGGTTCCGTGATCAATGGGACGGAAAGAACTCCGAGATCTTAAAGCGATGCATGAAAACTAGAGCAGAACTGATAGGTTCATCCATCCGGGCAGCTGATTCAAAGTGCTTCCTTCTTGATTTGGATCCCTGGCCATTCAACCGTGTCTGCAGTCTGGAATTATCAGAAGACCTGCCCCAAAGGGGCTTTTTTTTTTTCCCTCCCCAAGAGGCAACTGGACTTTCTGGTTTTCCTTTGAAGATGTTTTGCTTCTCATCCAAGAAGCTTCTTCAGCTCCGACTGGATGGTGGGGAAGTGAAGGATTTATACTCCTTGCAGACAGCTGCAAGGATCTTCAGCCAACACAACGGACGTGCAGTGGTGGGATTCAGCCAGTTCGGGCTGGCTCAGATGAACCAGTTGCTAAATTGCTGACTGGCCCCACCCTTCCCCTCCCAGGAGTCCCCATGCACCCCATTTTGTCTCCCAGGTAAGTGCAGGGAGGCCTCCTAGGCCCAAGATGGCCTGTTTTTGCTCCCAGAAAGCTGCACGGAGGCCTACTAGATGCAAAGGGGGGAAAAGGGGGGCAGTGCTCCCCGTGGCCCATTTTTGCTCCCAGGGGAATGCAGGAGTCCAAATGCTACCTGTCACACCCCCTGGCCATGCCCACCCAGCCGGTCATTAGGGCAGAAAACCAGTTGTTAAATTATTTGAATCCCACCACTGCATACGTGCACACTTCAAACCAAAGAATACACTGAGGCAGAAACTTGTCCACTCCAAGTTTGTGCACCCAGACACAAACTGAGCAAGGTGGTACATGCAGTACAATGCAGAGAGCCGTATGCTGATCTGAACATTGGGGAAACAAAACAGCCACTTCCTAATCACGTGGCACAACATAGGAGAGCAAACACATCAGGACTAGATTCAGCAGTCTGTCCACATTTGAAAGACACCGGCCTCTCTTTTGAAGACAGCAAAGTCCACATTTTGGACAGAGAGGACCACTGGTTTGACAAGAGGGGTCAAAGAGGCCATCTATGTCCAAATTGAACAGCCATCTCTCAACAGAGGGGGACGGATATAACATCATCTTTCTCCAGTCTACTACACCATCCTTTCAACAGTTCCAAGAAGTCTCCACTCCCATTTGCACCCCTCAGGTGACCCTGAGGACACAGGTAAACCTCCAAGTGGCCTCAACAATCCTCTAAAAGGATGCAAAGGACCAGCTGTCTGCAAGGAGTATAAATCCTTCCATTCCCCACCATCCAGTCAGAGCTGAAGAAGCTTCTTGGGTGAGAAGCGAAAGGTCTTCAAAGAAAAAACAAGAAAGTCCAGTTGCCTCCTGAAAAAGCCCCTTTGGGACAACCATGTCTTGGATGACTGAGAATCTCTACAGACCTTTAGCTATCCAATTTGGGATGAAGACCCTTGGAATGGTGTGGGAGTAGAAATGGATTTCCAGAGTTAAAAAATTGCAGACTACAGGAACCATTTGCATCTCTCAGGTGTTCTCCCTGAGAACACGGAGAAACCTCCAAATGCTTCAAAGACCCTCTAAAAGGATGCAAAGGACCAGCTGTCTGCAAGGAATAGAAATCCTTCCATTCCCCACCATCCAGTCAGAGCTAAAGAAGCTTCTGGGATGAGAAGCGGGGGGGAAAGGCACTTTTGGGACAACCAGGACCATTAACCAACCTTAATGAACAGGTTGGATAGATGTTTGAATTTTGCTGTTAGCTTTCTTGGCTCCGACTTCAATTCAACTCAGACAAAGGCAGATATTCAACGGTGAGTGAATCCAATCCTTCTCGGTGCCACCAGCTCCCCAACACTGATTGTGCAATGCTGTCATTTCACACACCGAGGTTGTTACAAGGATGGAATTGAAGGCCCCGGCTGATCCCTTCCATTTTCAATTACGGCTTTGCACAGCCTTCCTTTCTCTTCGCCTCCCCTCCTGGCCCAGCCTTCCCCTCGGCTGATGAATATAATATGCTTTTAATGTTCGTCTGGCTGATACACTTAAGAAAAAAGGAAAAAGAAATGAAACAAAAGATTATTTTCCATTCTTATTCACATTTATAATTAATTCCTAATCTGATCGCGTTGGAGCAGAGAGAGAACTGGCTGGGGGGGAGGGGGGGCATCCACAGGGAGAGACAAAACCTGGGGTTGAGATAGAGGTTTAATGCTTCAGCACATGCCTCCGGCAAGAGGGGGCCTGGCTTGGATGGGGGGCCTCTTTAGTGGGGCAGATTCAAAGATGATGCTCCCCCACCCTTTGGCAACCCAATGGGGACAAGAAGGTGGTTTGATTCTGCCACCCCCAGGCGGCCTTTCTCACTTGCAAAACTGCTTTGTGTGGTTCCCAGGTTGCGGGGTTCCAGGGAATGGGTGACATCTTAAGGTGGCTTCTTATTGTGGATGAAGTGTGGTTGCTATATGTCTCTCTCTCTCCCTCCCTCCCTCCCTCCCTCTCTCTCTCTCTCTCTCCCTCCCTCCCTCCCTCTCTCCCTCTCTCTCTCTTTCTCTCTTTCTCTCTTTCTCTCTCTCCCTCTCTCCCTCTCTCCCTCTCTCTCCCTCTCTCTCTCTTTCTCTCTCTCTCTCTCTCTCTCCCTCTCTCTCCCTCTCTCTCTCTTTCTCTCTCTCTCTCCCTCCCTCCCTCCCTCTCTCCCTCTCTCTCCCTCTCTCTCTTTCTTTCTCTCCCTCTCTCTCTCTCCCTCCCTCCCTCCCTCTCTCCCTCTCTCTCTCCCTCCCCCCCCTCTCTCTCTTTCTCTCTCTGGTTTGGATATTTTAATTTAAATTGATAAAAGTAAATAATCATTTTAGCCGTTGTCCATACACTGGAAGATGAAGGCCGCTTCCACATATTTGGAGAGAGAGACAGAGAGTAACAGACAGACAGGCAATAATAGATGCATGATAAATTGATGGATGGATGGATAGATGGATGGATGGATGGATGGATAGATGATAGATAGATGTTAGATAGGTAGATGGGTGGGTGGGTAGGTAGGTAGGTAGAGAACAGAACAGAACAGAACAGAACAGAACAGAACAGAATAGAATAGAATGACAGAGTTGGAAGGGATCTTAGAACTCTTCTAGTCCATTTCAGCAAATGGTTATCCAATCTCTTCATAAAAACTTCCAGTGTTGGAGCATTTACAACTTCTGGAGTGAAACTTCTGTTCCACTGGTTAATTCTTCTCACTGTCAGGAAATGCCTCCTTAGTTCCAGGTTGCTTCTCTCCTTGGTTAGTTTCCACCCGTTGCTTCTTCTCTTCCCTTCAGGGGCTTTGGAGACAGACAGGCAGGCAGGCAGGCAGATAGACAATGCATAATGAAAAAAAAATGGGGTGTGTGTGTGTGTTAAAATCTTCCATTCAGCTGCTTGTCTAGTTTTTTCTGACTGTCTCGGGGTGATTGAAATCTGCCTGGCTCACTGCCTGCCATTCTCCACGTCAAGCTCATAATAGCTTAATCCGAGCTCCGTACAAAAGCTGGCTCTTTTATGAAGTCAGGGAAAGGGTTAGGAACAATTTGTTGGCTTCTGGAGTTTCAAAGAAACCTCTTCATCCCCTGATATCATTAAAAAGAAATCAGGAGCAAAATGAGAGGAAGGAAACCCATCGGAGCGACGTCCCAGCGAGGGAGGTCGAGCCGGCTGACCTCTTCGCAGGAATGAAAAGGTCTCCAGAGACCCTCAGGGTGAATCTTCTCAATTAAAAAGGTTCCACCAGGTCTTCTTCTCCAAGCTGGTGCCACAGAATAAACAAGCTTTTCTGCCGCATTTTGAAGTCGGAAACGTTCACTTTCCATGGTTTCCATTCTTTGTGAGATTCACAGAAGAGAGAGCAGCGTTTAATCATCTAGCATTGTTTTATCTCCAGAGTTGGTTTCACAGCTTTTATTCTGAAGGCCGTTCACGGAGGCCTTTGTCTGGCTGCCCTACAGGACCTGATAAGAGGCCACACGATACAATTCCAGCTTTTCTGACTTTTTATATTTAAGGTAAACTTGGATTTCCAACAGCCGTACAAATCTGAGATTCACATCCCATTCATGCAGGGACAGACAACATTTTGGCCTTGGTCTATCAAAAATTCAGACAATGCCAATCCTGAGACTACACACACACACACACACACACACACACACACACACACACACTACATATTCATTTGCTTTTTTAAAAAAAAAATCTACAGTCTAATCCAGTGTAGTCCTCTGCATTACTAAAAGGAGGCTTAGGGGGAGGACATGATAGCATCTTCCAATACCTGCAGGAAAGTACTTGTCCAGGATGGTATAAGGACTCCTGCCTTGGGCAGGTTCCTTCCAGCCCTAGGATTCTATGAGGCTGTGATTCTATGATTCTATGAGTCTCTGCTAGTCTGATTCTCTGATTCTGTGGTTCTGTTATTCTATGATTCTGTGATTTTATGATTTTATGATTCTGTGGTTCTGTGATTCTATGATTCTGTGATTTTACGATTCTATGATTCTGTGGTTCTGTGATTCTGTGATTTTGTGATTCTATGTTTCTCTGGTTCTGTGATTCTATGATTCTGTGATTTTATGATTTTATGATTCTGTGGTTCTGTGATTCTATGATTCTGTGATTTTACGATTCTATGATTCTGTGGTTCTGTGATTTTGTGATTCTATGTTTCTCTGGTTCTGTGATTCTATGATTCTGTGATTTTATGATTCTATGATTCTGTGGTTCTGTGATTCTATGATTCTGTGATTTTATGATTCTATGATTCTGTGGTTCTGATATTCTATGATTCTGTGATTTTATGATTCTGTGATTCTGTGATTCTATGATTCTATGATTCTGTGGTTCTATGATTCTGTGGTTCTGTGATTCTATGATTCTATGATTCTATGATTCTATGATTCTATGATTCTGTGATTCTATGATTCTGTGATTCTGTGGTTCTGTGGTTCTGTGATTCTGTGGTTCTGTGATTTTATGATTCTATGATTCTGTGGTTCTGTGATTCTATGATTCTGTGATTTTACGATTCTATGATTCTGTGATTCTATGATTCTGTGATTTTGTGATTCTATGTTTCTCTGGTTCTGTGATTCTATGAGTCTGTGATTTTATGATTCTATGATTCTGTGGTTCTGTGATTCTATGATTCTGTGATTTTATGATTCTATGATTCTGTGGTTCTGATATTCTATGATTCTGTGATTTTATGATTCTATGATTCTGTGGTTCTGTGATTCTATGATTCTGTGATTCTGTGATTCTGTGATTCTGTGATTCTATGATTCTGTGGTTCTGTGATTCTATGATTCTGTGATTTTATGATTCTATGATTCTGTGATTCTATGATTCTGTGATTCTGTGATTCTATGATTCTGTGATTTTATGATTCTATGATTCTGTGGTTCTGATATTCTATGATTCTGTGATTTTATGATTCTGTGATTCTATGATTCTCTGATTTTATGATTCTCTGATTTTATGATTCACTGATTCTGTAATTCTATGGTTCTATGATTCTAAGATTCTGTGAATCTATGATACTCTGATTGATTCTCTGATTCTCTGATACGGTTGAGAACACCATGGACAGCAAGAAGAACAACTCAATAGTAGATGAAGTCAAACGAATGGGAGATAATATAAAAAAATGAAGTGCAATGGGTTGAAGCGGGTCAGAGGGAACTCCAACCTGGAAATAAGGAAGAATTTCCTGATGGAGGGAGTGATCAATCAGTGGGACAGCTTAACCTCCAGAAGTTGTAGGTGCTCCATCGCTGGAGGTTTCAAAAAGGGATTGGACTGTCCCTTGTCCAGGATTGAATAAGGTCTCTTGCATTGGCCATGGGGTTGGACTAGAAGACCTCCAAGGCCCCTTTCAGCCTTAGGATTCTATGATCTCTCTCCTGCTTCTATGAACTCTGATCCTAGTTCTTGCCAAGCCCTTGATTTTCCTTCGACGAAGCCTCTCAGATTTTTCATACCTTGAAGCTGCTTCAGCCAGGGTCAGAAAAAGTGGGGAACAATAACCACAGCTGGCTGGGGAATTCTGGGAGTTGAAGTCCACCCCTCTTAAGTTTGAACAAAACTCTTCCAAATGAAATGCCTATGGAAATTCTCCATCCTCCAGGTCATGGTTGCCCCAAAGGTGCTTTGGTCTTCCTTGTTTTTTTTTCTTTTGAAAACATTTTGCTTCTCCTCAGAGAAGTTTAACTGATGAAGAACCAAAGAAGAACCTGGATGAGAAGCGAAATGTTTTCAAAGAAATGTCTGTGGAGATTCTCCATCATCCAAGTCCTGGTTGTCCCAAAGGTAAGATGACCAATCGTCCTCCTTTAGGGAGGACAGTCCTTCTTTTTTGTAAGTCCTGCCCTCTCTCGAAAAGTGTCCTCCTACATGTCCTCCTTTTCGACATTTGAAGATTTATCTGTAAATCTCCATATTCGATCGATGCCGATCCGATCTGTTGCGTGTGATGTGACGTATTTGTATTTGATATGACGATTCATCAAGGCTCAGTACAGTGCAGTGAGATGCAATTATGAGACACATGTGCTCTGCTCAGGAGAATTGTTTTGAGAGAGTGCACTGCGCACAAGAGTGCGCCAGGGGTGGGTTCTAATTTTTTTTACTACCGGTTCTGTGGGCGTGGCTTATTTTGTGGGTGTGGCTTGATGGTCATGTGACAATTCTTTAGGATTTAGCAGAGGTACTGGTCTACCAGGCTTTTAACTGCTTGCAGAGCTGTACTGGTCTACCCATTTATTTTTGCAGGCACTGGTCTACTCATGTATTTTTGGAGGCACCGGTCTACTCATTTGTTTTTGGAGGCACCGGTCTACCACCAAACTGCCTTTTAACACTGATCAGCTGTGGGCGGCCCTTTGAAGCTCCATGGCAAGAGTTTAAACAGTTTTTTTCCCTTATAGCCCATCAGCTGGGACTCAGGAGGCAGCAATAGATTGGGGGTGGGGCCAAATAAAAGGTAAGAATAACGTGGGTGGGGGGGGCGGGTGGGGAGAACTGGTTTGGTGACGTCATATCGTCACCGCTACCGGCTCAACCGAACCGGGCCGAACCGGGAGAAACCCACCACTGGAGTGCGCTGCGCGCAAGTGGCTTTGTTAACTTCTTACCAAAACACGACACGGCACACACGTACGCATGAGACTCATTGTTGCAATGAATAAAATGTTTCTTTTATTTACGATATTTTTTTTTCCTTCAATTTATTTGTGTCCTCCTTCTCATTGTAAAAAAGTTGGTCACCTTACCCAAAGGTGCTTTTTTTTTTCAGGAGGCAACTGGACTTTCTTTTTCTTTGAAGACGTTTCGCTTCTCATCCAAGAAGCTTCTTCGAGCTTCAAGAAAGTCCAGTTGCTTTTTTGGAAGAAGCAACTTTGGGTATTCCAAAGTAAAATCTTCTTCAAAATCCATTGCTCCACTCCACACAGAGACCCAGAAAAAGAGAGATACATACACCCCCTTTTTTAAAGAAGCACTTATTATTCTCTCCAGCATCTCCCTGGCTTGGTTCACAGCTCTGCCAGGGAGAATCACACCTTCCTTCTCAAGAGATGCTTAAAGGAGCCCAGCAGAGGAGGATAATGACTTTGAAACGTGGTGTGATAAAACACGTGTGGCCTTCGCAGGCCAATTTCTTCATCCTGTTCTCAGACGGAAGGCCTGCGGCATAAATCAAGGTCCCTCATTATCAGCTTGTAAAGTAATACCTCGTTGCCTCTTTCTATGGACTAGAAGCTTAAAGGCTGGCCATGCATTGGAACCGTCTCATTCACACACACGCACAAACTCACACACAGAGTTCACATTATTTTTTTACCCGGCAGCAAAAGCTGGCTTTTCTTTTTTCTTTTTTTCTTCCTCCTTCGTCCTACTCACTTTTGAATAAGGTGACACCAGCAAGAGCAAGAAGTCACTCGTAAAAAAAGAAATTGGGTCAAGCGAGGATGAAAAAGCAGGCCGAAGTTGCTGGACTGGTTCTCAGGTTGCTATTATTATCAGAATCACAGAACTGGAAGGGACCTTGGAGGTCTTCTAGTCCAACCCCCTGCTTAGGCAGAAAACCCTACACCACTCCAGACAAATGGTTATCCAACCTTTTCTTTAAAACTTCCAGTGTTGGAGCATTCACAACTTCTGGAGGCAAGTAGTTCCACTGGTTAATTGTTCTTAGTGTCAGAAAATTTCTCCTTAGGTCTAGGTTGCTTCTTGATGAGTTTCCATCCGTTGCTTCTTGTCCTGCCCTCAGGTGCTTTGGAGAATAGCTTGATTCCAGTGGTGGGATTAAAGTAATTTAACAACCAGTTCTCTGAGCTAATGATTTCTTCCAACAAGAAGTTTGCCACATTGCTCAGAAAGTTAACAACCGGTTCTCCGGAAGTGGTGTGAACTGGCTGAATTCTACCACTGCTTGACTCCCTCTTCTTTGGGGCAGTCCCTCAGATATCGGAAGACTGCTATCATGTCTCCCCAAATCCTTCTTTTCATCAGACTAGACATACCCAGTTCCAGCAAACGTTCTTTATATGTTTTATCCTCGAGTCCCCTTTGTATTTCATGATCTTCTCCAGTTCTTTCTCATCTCTTCTGCTCTCTCCAGGTACTGCCACATCCACTATCCAGACTTTTTGGTCTTTCTTGCCGACAATTGTTAAGTCCAGAGTGTTATGTGGCAGGTACCTGTCTGTCTGACTGAATTCTAAAGTCCCAGAGCAGTTTAACTTCTTCACTTTCTATGACTTTCTCTATTTTATGGTCCCACCAGTTCTTGCTTGCAGTCAAATGATATTTCTTGCAGATCTTCCCATGCGGCATTGTTGCTACTTTGTCATGCCGCTGCTTGTAGTCAGTCTGGGCGATCTTCTGTCAGTAGTTTGCCAGGTGGTCCCCTGTTTCTTCAGCTTCTTTGCAGAAGGATGTGTTTGCTGTCTGTTGCTGTCTTCTCCATTCTGGCTTTGTATGCATTGCTTTAAAAACTTGGTCTTTTCCAGCCAGAGTTAGCCCCTCCATCTCTTTCTTTAACTCCCCTGCTCTGCTTATTACTACAGATAATGCTTAACTTATGACCATAATGAAGCACAGGATTTCCATTGTAAGATCCGATGATCATAAGTCACGGCACTCATGTGACCAGACCCAAATTTTGTAACTTTTTTCATAGCAGTCATTAAGTGAATCCATATATTCCTATGGATGGGTTTTTTTTTTCTTTTTTTGCTGGAAACCAACCCAAAAGCCAGGAAACTGGCTAAAACATTGTAAATCGTGCTCACATGACCTCAAAATGCGGCAACCTTGCTTGTAAAAGTGAGCTGGTTGCCAAGCAACCAAAATCTGCGTGCAGCCATGGGAGTTCTGGAACCAGAT
This sequence comes from Pituophis catenifer annectens, assembly GCF_029215685.1. Lineage (NCBI taxonomy): Eukaryota > Metazoa > Chordata > Lepidosauria > Squamata > Colubridae > Pituophis > Pituophis catenifer. Next base: position 295,630,553 of record NW_027256882.1, on the reverse strand, counting down.
CATAAGTAGCTTTTAGGGTGTCAGCCATAATTTTGAATGGTTGCTAAGCATCGGTCATTAAGTGAGGACTGCCTGTATTTTATCCCAACTTTTGAGATTTATCTTATATATCAAAATATTGTTATATATATATATAATATATATATATATATATATATATATATATATATATATGTATATATATATATATATATATATATATATATATGTATATATATATATATATATATATGTATATATATAAACTTCAAGGTATGTTGCTACCTGGCATTTAATTTGCACCAGGCCAGATGCAAGAGATAACCCCCCCACGCCCCACCCCTGACCGAAAGGGAGCCCCTCTCTCCTTCCAGAAAGAAGCTGGGTCAGAAAAGGACTGGGGATGATGGGAGTTGTAGTCCAATGCCTCTGAAAAGCACAGCTTGGGAAAGGGTACCAGAGTGCCGTACAAATCGTCCTTCCATTCTCACCTCTCGGAAAACAAAATTCAGAACCGACGTGCCTCCGCCCCTCAGCAACACAGCCCCTTGTTTAGAAACGGGGTGGGGGAGTGGGGTGAATGGGGAGCCCCCTCCCCGCAGAGGATGCTCTCAGGAGCAAAGAGACCCTTTCGATATCCGTCAACAGCCCATCTTGGCTAATTGCCACCAATGTCTCCATTCCCCATAAATTTGTCTAATCTGTTTTTTGAACCCAGCAACGCTATTATCCCCTGTCAGCAGAAGCCTTGGAAATGCCAGGTTTAATTAAAACAATCTTTTATGTTACAATCCGCATCTCATTTCCTCTACCTGGTGAGAAATGGGGCTCGCCTCCATCAACAATTGAACTTTTAAGAGTGCTGCGCTGGGCAAAACGGGCAGACCCACTTCGGTAATTAAAACTCCGGGTCTCTGAATCACGCAGGGATCCGGGTTCAAGGCAGAGGCCAGCTGAACAAAGCCTCCCAACAAGGGGCTGGAGCAGGGAGCAGGGTGGGGAAACTCAGAACAGCCCCTCCTGGGGACCCCCGAAGGGTGCAGGTAGAAGAGAACCTTTACAACTCAAGGTTGAACTTTGGGGTCCTTGGTGCTTCCTGAGCTTGGTTGTTTTCTGGCAGATGTTTCATGGCCCAGCTAGGTAATATCATCAGTGCTAGAAGGAAGAAGGGTTTGCAGAGACAAAGAGGAAGAGGAGGGGAGGGGGAGAGATGGGCTGTTGAGTCCTAGGAGCTCTCTGAGCTTGGTTGTTTTCTTGAAGACGTTTTGTGATCCAACTAGGGAACATCATCAGTGCCAGAAGGGAGTGGCCTTTGGGAGGAGGAGGAGGAGGGAGGGGAGGGGAAGGAGGCGGGGGAGGAGGAGAATGATGACTGTTAGGTCCTTGGTGCTCTCTGAGCTTGGTTGTTTTCTTGAAGACATTTTGTGATCCAACTAGGGAACATTATCAGTGCCTGAAGGGAATGAGGTTTGCAGAGAGGAGGAGGAGGAGGAGGAGGAGGGGGAGGAGGAGGAGGAGGAGGAGGAGGAGGAGGAGGAGGAGGAGGAGGAGGAGGAGGACCACGACAAGTATGGGGGTCTTTGGTGCTCTCTGAGCTTGGTGCTATTCTTGCAGACGTTTCATGACCCAACTAGGGAACATCATCAGTACTACAAGGGAGTGGGGGTTTGCATTCAGTTTATAGAGTGGATTGCCCCATTAGTGTACAGGTACTCTTCGACTTACAACCACAATTGAGTCCAAAATATCTGAGACTAAGTGAGACAGTTGTTAAGTGAATTTTGCCCCATTTTACAACCTTTCTGGACACCGTTGTTAAGGGAATCAAGGCAGTTGTTAAGTTAGTAACACGGTTGTAGCGGGAAGGGAATCTGACTTCCCCTCTGACTTTGCTTATCAGAAGGTCGCAAAAGGGGATCACATGACCCCGGGACACTGCAACCGTCATAAATATGAGCCAGTTGTCAAGCGTCTGAATTTTGATCCCGTGACCATGGGAGATGCTGCAAGAGTTGTTCAGTGTGAAAAATGATGATAAGTCGCCTTTTTCAGAACTCTTGTAACTTTGAAAGGTCACTAAATGAACCTCGTTGTAAGTCAAGGAGATCAGCCCAACGGGTGGGCCAAAGAGAGGCTTCGGGCCAAACGAGACACAGCAGCAAAGCCTGCCAACGCTTTTGAAGGCTACACGGTGAAGAGATGGAGCATGGATGAGTGTGACCTCAACACAGGCAACACAATATCCGAAATGGGTTCCTTGTGCGGGAGCCAAGTACAAAGACAGTGATGTACGACGTCCCTGTATACAAACGCCTGAGTGGCAACCTCTTTTCCCCTTGGCTTTGTAACAAGGGATTAATCAGAATAAAGCTGGAAGGGACCTTGGAGGTCTTCTAGTCCAACCCCTTCCTCGAGCAGGAGACCCTATACAATTTGAGACAAGTGGCTGTCCAGTCTCTTCTTACAAACCTCCAGTGATGGAGCACCCACAACTTCTGAAGGCAACGTCTGTTCCACTGGTTAATTGTCCTCACTGTCAGGAAGTTTCTCCTTAATTCCAGTTTACTTCTCTCCTTGGTTTGTTCCAATCCGTTGCTTCATGTCTATGGAGATTCTCCGTCCTCCAGGTCATGGCTGTCCCAAAGGTGCTTTTTCAGGAGGTAACTGAACTCTCTTGTTTTTTCTTTTGAAGACGTTTCGCTTCTCATCCAAGAAACTTCTTCTGTTCTGTCCCTGTCTCACACACGCACACAAACAGACAGCCGGGGGTTAAATAAACTGGCAGACAACCAATTCTTCCGATAAGAAGCTTGGCAGCAACCCAGTAGCTGCTTGCCAAGAACTTTACTCATAAACAAAATACCCACAGTCAAGAATTGTCCAGTTCGTAAAATAAATCCAAGGCTGATAATGTTGTTTCCAAAGACGCAATGTGACTCGATAGTAGTTAGTTTTGTCCGTCACAGAGTCCGAATGGCCACCTCACCCCCTTTTATAACCTGTGGGGTGTGGTCCAGTGACTCAGCTTAATCTCTGGCACGCCTCTTCTTCTGTTGTGGCGCTTATCTCTGCGACGCTGCCGAGGATCCAGCCAAGACTCATTTCCCTCATCACTGTCCACCTGTGGCTGCGTGGATGTGCTTGGCCCCGGCCCTATCTCTTACCCTTTGGCGGACACCAAAGGCATTGCCAGAGAGGAGGGTCCTGGAGAGAGAGGCCTTGCCAACTCCTCTCCTTCACTCTCGGAGTCCTCTCCTGCCGATGACACAGGCTCAGGTAACGGAGCCACAACATCTTCAATTCTGACCAAAAGGTGGAGGATGGAAGGATTTACACTCCTTGCAGCCAGCTGTCCATTTGCATCCTTTTAGAGAGATGTTGAGGCCACCTGGACGATCATCTGTGTCCTCAGGGTCACCTGAGTGGTGCAAATGGGTGTGGAGCCTTCTTGGAACTGCTGAAGGGACAGCATTGTAGGCAGGAGATAAGATGATGTCGTATCCCTCCCCTTCGGTTGAGAGAGGGCAGTGCTGGGATTCAGCCAGTTCGGGCCAGTTCAGTCGAACCAGTTGTTAAATTGCTGGCTGGCCTCACCCCGCGGGGGGGAGTCCCTCCGCACCCCATTTTGGCTCCCAGGTAAGTGCAGGGAGGCCTACTAGGCCCAAAACAGGGTGTGGGGGATGCGACCCCCCCATGGCCTGTTTTTGCACCCTGGGGGATGCAGGAGCCAGAGTGCTGCCTGTCATACCCCCTGGCCACGCCCACCATGGCCACACCCACCCAGCCGGTCATTAGGGCAGAGAACCGGTTGTTAATATTATTTGTATCCTTACGATTTATATTGATATTGTTTCCTGATTGCTTATTTGTACCCTATGGCTATCATTAAGTGTTGTACCTTATGATTCTTGACGAATGTATCTTTTCTTTTATGTACACTGAGAGTCTATGCACCAAGACAAATTCCTTGTGTGCCCAATCACACTTGGCCAATAAAGAATTCTATTCTGTTCTATTCTACTCTACTCTACTCTACTCTACACTACTCTACTCTACTCTACTCTACTCTACTCTACTCTACTCTATTCTATTCTACTCTCTATTCCATATTTCTATTCTATCCTATCCTATCCTATCCTATTCTATTCTATTCTATTCTATTCTATTCTATTCTATTCTATTCTATTCTATTATTTTCTGTTCTACTCTACTCTACTCTACTCTACTCTACTCTACTCTATTCTATTCTATTCTATTTCCATATTTCTACTCTACTCTACTCTACTCTACTCTACACTACTCTACTCTATTCTATTCTATTCTACTCTCTATTCCATATTTCTATGCTATTCTATTCTATTCTATTCTATTCTATTCTATTCTATTCTATTCTATTCTATTCTATTTTCTGTTCTACTCTACTCTACTCTACTCTACTCTACTCTACTCTACTCTACTCTACTCTACTCTATTCTATTCTATTCTATTCTATTCTCTATTGTTCTATTCTATTCTATTGAATCCCACCACTGAGAGAGGTCTGTTCAATTTGGACACAGATGGCCTCTTTGACTTCTCTTCTCAAACCAGCGGTCCTCTCTGTCCAAAATGTGGACTCTGCTGTCTTCAAAAGAGCGGCCTTTCTCTTTCAAATGCAGATGGACTGCACTAAATAAACTGTCAAGGACTATCTGTATAGTTTTTCAAACTTATTGTATTAGGCGTGGCATACAGATTAACAGTAACAGAGTCGGAAGGGACCTTGGAGGTCATCTAGTCCAACCCCCTTCTCACGCAGGAGACCTGTACTAGGGATTCGAACCGCCGAACTGCCGACCTTTCTGATCGACAAGCTCAGCGTCTTAGCCACTGAGCCACCTAATCAGGCTGAGCCACCTAGTCAGGCATACATACATACATACATACAGAAGGTCTGGTATAGAACAGGTATAAAGCAAGATTAACTCCCCAAATTCCTTTGCATTTGTCACCCCCCACCCACCACCCCAAGAAGCTTTTTTACTGGAGAGAAATGATAGTCGCACAAACTTGACCGACCTACCATGATTTATTGACTTTTCCTGAAGGAGAAGCTAAATTAAAAACAAGAGGAGAACTTGAAAAGGGGGATTTTGCTTTTCGATGGTTTGCTTGTGCTCGCTTGATGGAAAAAATTAAAATTTTATTTTATTTTAGATTTTATTTCCTGGAAAAAGTATTCTTTATTCTTTATTCCTTATTCTTTCTTTCTTTCTTTCTTTCTTTCTTTCTTTCTTTCTTTCTTTCTTTATTCATACATACATACATACATACAATTTATTGGTCACCCATCTTATCGCAAAATAACTCTGGGTGGCTTACAATCATAAAACATTTTTTAAGATGTTTCACTTCTCACCCAAGGAGCTTCTTTGGTTCTGACACCATCCTTTACCATTCAGTCAGAACTGAAGAAGCTTTTTGGATGAGAAGCGAAACATCTTCAAGGAAAAACAAAAACAAAGTCCAGTTGCCTTGTGAAAAAAGCACTTTTGGGTGACACCCACAAACACTGTTGTGTTTGAAATGCTGTCTTCTTCTTAGGGAAATCATGTTCTGCCCACTTTGAACAAAACTTTCACCACCAAAAGGCAAGCAAACATTCGTATGTTTAAACCACCATACAAAAGGAGATGGCATAAGGAAGCCATAATTAAATTGCTCTGAATTGAGTGGCAGATTACAAGAGGAGGAACAGGATTCAGGAAGCCAAGGAAGGATGATGACTTATTTAGTTATCGGTTTGTTTATTTATTCAATTTATATGCCACCCGTTTCATTATGCAGCGATTCTGGGCGGCTTATGTTGGAAAATGGTTGTGCAAACATGAGCAAATCTTACTCTTTTTATATTTTCAAAAGGGAAACATCCAAGAGAGCTAGGTTTAAGAAAATAATAATAATAAGACATCCTGCTAAACATCTACATTAAAATAGGCCTGCAGCCATTTCTAAACGCTGGCCGGTCTCTTTGGTGAATTATGTAATTTTTCTACAAATTTACTTAATTATCCTTACTGAGACTAAGTGCTTTGAAGAGGCTTCCAGGAAGCCTGCCACTGAATTCACAAAGGAGGAAAAGGGGGAAAGGAGGAGACTGACTACAGAGGGGAGATTAAAGGGAGCCTGCAAAAATGAAAATGTTACATATAGGTAGTCCTCGACTTACAATAGTTTGTTTAGTGACTGTTCGAAGTCAGAACGACACTGAAAAACGTGACTTACAACCTTTTTCTCCTTGAGGAAGAAGGTATTTCTCTTCTCATCCAAGGATCTTCATCAGTTCTGACTGGATAGTGAGGAGGATGGGGGGGATTAGTCAGAACTAATCCCTCAATCTCCCCCCCCCCATTATCCTGTCAGAACCGATGAAGCTTCAATCAGAATAGAGGTGGAAGGGACCTTGGAGGTCATCTAGTCCAACCCCCTGCTCAAGGAGGAGACCCTATCCCATTTCAGACCAGGTAGCCATCCAGTCTTTTCTTAAAAACCTCCAGTGATGGAGCATCCACAACTTCTGGTGGCTTCAGAGCTGAAGAAGCTTCTTGGATGAGAAGCGAGACGTCTTCAAAGAAAAAACAAGGAAGTCCAGTCGCCTCTTGAAAAAAGCACCTTTGGGACAATCATGACCTGGATGACTGAGAATCTCCATAGACATTCTGGTGGCAAGCTGTTCCACTGGTTAAGAATCGTTATGTCTTATTCTTCAAGGAAATACATAGTCCAGTTGCCTTTTGGGGGAAAAAATGTTACTTTTGGGACAACCTCAAAGGTGCATTTTTTTCAAGAGGCAACTGGACTTTGTTTTGCCTTGAAGACATTTCGCTTCTCATACAAGAAGCTTCTTCAGTTCTGACCGAATGGTGGAGGATGGAAGGATTTATATTCCTTGCAGTCATCTGGTCGTTAGCGCTCTCTCTGAGAGTTGTTGAAGTCACTTAGCATCTTTCTTTCTTTTTTTTTAATTTGATTTATATGCCTCCCTTCTCCGGAGACTCAGGGCGGCTTACAGTGCATTAAGCAATCGCCTTCATCCTTTTGTATATTTTATACAAAGTCAGCTTATTGCCCCCACAATCTGGGTCCTCATTTTATCTACCTTAGAAAGGATAGAAGGCTGAGTCAGCCTTGAGCCTGGTGAGATTTGAACTTGCAGTAATTGCAGGCAGCTGATGTTAATAACAGTGCTTTAGTCTGCTGCGCTACCAGAGCTCTTTGAGACAACCATGACCTGGATGGCTGAGAATCTCCATAAACTTGACTTACAACCATTTTTCACGCTTATGACCATTGAGGCATTCCCACGGTCGCATGATCAAAATCCAGACTCATGGCAACTGGCTCATATTTACGACGGTGGCAGTGTCCCAGGGTGCAACCTTCTGACAAGCAAAGTCACAGAGAAAACCAAATTCACTTAACAACCGTGCTCCTAACTTAACAAGGGCAGTGATTCACTTAGCAACTGTGGCAAGAAAGATGGTAAAATGGAGCGCAACTCACTTAGCTACCTCATTCAGTGACAGCAATTTTGGGCTCAATTGTGGTCATAAGTAGAGGGTTACTTTTATTAAATTGTGCATGGCTTTTTGAGATGTACGATGCTGCTCTTCTTGTCTTACAATGAAATTAAATGTGGAGAAAAGTAAAGTCTTACACACAGGTAAAAAAAACTAAAAGCACACATATAAACTGGGGGAAACCAGGCTTAATAGGAGTGACTGGGAAAGGGATCTTGGAGTCTTAGTGGACAACCAGCTAAATATAAGCCAGCAGTGTGTGTTGGCAACCAAAAAAGCCAATGCAATCCTAAATTGCATTAACAGAGGGATACAATCAAGATCAAGGGAGGTACTAATACCACTCTATAAAGCCTTAGTAAGACCACACCTAGAACACTGCATCCAGTTTTGGTCACCACACTATAAAAAAGATGTGGAGACTTTAGAAAGAGTACAGAGAAGAGCAATCAAGTTGATTAGGGAACTGGAGGCTCAAACAGATGGTGAACGGTTGCAGGAACTGGGCATGGCTAGTCTAGGGAAGAGAAGGATCAGGGGAGACATGAGAGCATCTTCCAATATTTGAGGGGCTGCCACAGAGAGGAGGAAGGGGGTCAAGCTATTCTCCAAAGCACCTGAAGTCCAGGCAAGGAATAATGGATAGAGACTGAACAAGGAGAGATTCAACCTGGAAATGAGGAGAAATTTCCTGACAGTGAGAACAATCAAGCCATGGAACAGAAGTTGCCTTCGGAAGTTGTGGGAGCTTCATCCCTGGAGGCTTTCAAGAAGAGACTGGACTGCCTTCTGTCAGAAATGGTGTAGGGTCTCCTGCTTGGGGGGAGGGGTTGGACTAGATGACCTACAAGATCCCTTCCCTAGTCTGAATCTATCCAAGATGATTAAAGACCTGGAGACTAAAACATATGAAGAACGGTTGCAGGAACTGGGCATGGCTGGTCTAGTGAAGAGAAGGACTAGAGGTGGTATGATAGCAGTCTTCCAATATTTGAGGGGCTGCCCCAAAGAAGAGGGGGTCCACCTATTCTTCAAAGCACCTGAAGGCAGGACAAGAAGCAACGGATGGAAACTACTCAAGGAAAGAAGCAACCTGGAACAAAGGAGAAATTTCCTAACAGTGAGAGCAATTTACTAGTGAAACAGTTTCACTTTAACAGTTTCAGTTTTAACTTTAAGTTTGTATCTATTGTGTGCTCTGCAAGAAAACAAGAAATAAGGAGAAATTTGAGAGCAATCAACCGATGGAACAGAAACTGCCTTTGGAAGTTGTTGGAGCTTCATCACTGGAGGCTTTCAAGAAGAGATTGGACTGCCCTCTGTCAGAAATGGTGTAGGGTCTCCTGCTTGGGCAGGGGGTTCGACTAGATGACCTCCAATGTCCCTTCCAACTCTGTTAATCTGTTATTCTGCTTTTTAACCTGGGTAATTGGTGAGAAAAATTCCCACCTAAATCCTGGAGAACATTTTTGGATCCAGACAGAGAGCAGCTTCTACAACAAAGCCGGACAGGTTCGTACAAAACGTAAGTATTTTTTCCCCCACAAGTACATAAACATAAATGATGTTATTCAATTTTTGCAACCCGGAAACAACTAGGCAGACTAAAGAGTGATCATATTTTTAAAAGCGCTCTGATGCTTCATCTCAGAAACGAGGCCGTGAGTATTTTTCTCTTTTGCAAAAGCTGCTTTCCGCTTCAAACTCTTCACAATTAAAAAGACAGCAATGGCAATTGTATGTTCTAATCTAGCCAATCCTGGAGGAGCGGGCAAGACAAGGATAAATGTAAGGAACAAATATAAAACGCCCCATTGAACTCAAGCTAAAAGCATGCCACTGTAGCTAAAGAAATGTGATTTACCTGGAAATAAAAGGGCTTCATGCTTTAGAAATATTTGAGATGTTATGTTGCAACATAAAAGCTTTAAGTATTCCTAAAAAATTGTCAGAGGTTACTTGCCAGCGTATCTGTTCCTTTTGGAACATATGGTTCCTTAATATCAAATAAGAGTATATTGATTTCCAGTTATCTTTGTGCACTTAAAACATAGAATAATAAGAAGGGGCCTTGGAGGTCTTCTAGACCAACCTCCTGCTCTGGCAGGAGACCCTATACTAATGATGGCGAACCTTTTTAGCACCGAGTGCCCAAACTGGAACATGCGTGCATGCGCGTGTATCAGGGGTGGATACTACTTACCTTTACTCCCGGTTTGCAACGGGGCCGTGCACATGCGCAGAAGTATTCTGATGATGTTGGAGACTAAAACATAGAAAGAACAGTTGCAGGAATTGGGTATGGCTAGTCTGGAGAAAAGAAGGACTAGGGGTGACATGACAGCAGTATTCCAGTATTTGAGGGGCTGCCCCAAAGAAGAGGGGGTCAAATTATTCTCCGAAGCACCTGAAGGCAGGACAAGAAGCAACGGTTGGAAACTAATCAAGGAGAGAAGCAACTTGGAACTAAGGAGAAATTTCCTGACAGTTAGAACAATTAATCAGTGGAACAAATTGCCTGCAGAAGTTACAAATGCTCCAACACTGGAAATTTTTATGAAGATGTTGGATAACCATTTGTCTGAAGTGGTGTAGGTTCTACTGCTTGAGCAGGAGGCTGGACTAGAAGACCTCCAAGGTCCCTTCCAGCTCTGTTCTATTCAGTATTCAGTCCTTGGTGCTGTCTGAGTTAGTTGGTTTTCTTGCAGACGTTTCACGACCCAAGTAGGTAACATCATCAGTGCAATTGCAGCCATGCATAATGACAGAAAGAAATGTCATCAGTTGATGAAGAAATCAAAAATATTTCCCCAGGTTGAACAAACAATGAAAAGTGACTCCAAAGAACCAGGCTTCAAATACTTTAAATAAATAAATACGGAGAGTGATTAAATATGCAGAGCCTAACTGTCAAATGTCAAGTCCGGTAACAAATACCAGGCCTGAAACTCCAGGCCCTTTTACTCTTCATTTATCAAATGTTCACGGGATTCAGACAAGAGCCATCAAGTGCTAAATGTCATGGCACGACAGCTATCAAGCTCACCGAAATATCAACGGATCCATATCAACGGACATCAGATCCCGGGAAAAGTTAGCAAGGTTGGCACCAGACGGAGGAAGAAGCCTTCCGTTAAAGATTTGACATTGGCATTTGCAGGACAAGCACTTTGGGGAAAACGAGGGGCGGGAGGAGAAATTAATTTTTTTGGCAGCCTTCGGTGGAGATTCTGAGAGGTTTTTTTTTTTTCTTTTCCAGCAGCCAATTTAGAAGGCTTCTTTCCTTTGGCCTCTCGAGCAGAACTGAAAAGGGCACCGGTGTTCCCGTCCCAAGGAATTGTGTCTCAGCATTTTTGAAAAGGTGACAAGTAAAAACAGGTAACACCCGTAAAATTGGACGCCGCTACAAGGGAGGGAAGTTCGAGCAGGAGAGAAAAGGGGAAACTTTTTAAAAATGGCATTAAATCTTTAGTTAGATTTGGGAGGCCGAGGGAAGGGGTCATGATGGGGTTTAGTGCAGATGTATCCTGTGCTGGCCCATCCTTTCCACAATCCGGGCCAATTATATGAAGTCCTCGACCTACGACCACAATTCGGAACAGAATTTCCGTTGTTAAGCGAGGCGATGAATAAGGTTCTATTGTATACAGGTCGTCCTCGACTTACGACCACAATTGAGCCCAAAATTTCTGTTCCTAAGTGAGACGTTTGTTAAACGAGTTTCGCGCCATTTTACAACCTTTCCTGCCATAGTTGTTAAATGAATTACTGCAGTTGTTTAAGCCGGTAATACGGTCGCTAAATGAATCTGGCTTCCCCGTAGACTTGGCTTGTCAGAAGGTTGCAAAGGGTGATTTGTATTGGAATTTGTCATTTTGTAAGCCGCCTTGAGTCCCCAGGGAGAAAGGCGGCATATAAATCGCAATAATAAATAAAAAATAAATAAATAAATTTATGATACTGCAGCCGTCATAAATACGAGCCAGTTGTCAAGCGTCTGAATTTTGATCACTTGACCATGGGGATGCGGCAACGGTCGTAACTGTGAAAAATGGTCATAAGCAGGGGTGGGTTTCACTTACCTTTACTAATGGTTCGCTCGCGCATGCGTATTTGATGATGTCCGGGCGGATGGGCGGAGCCTCCCCGAACCGGGGACAATCGGTTGCAACCCGGCACTGGTCATGGGTCACATTTTTCAGTTCCATTATAACTCCAAATGGTCACTAAACAAACTTTTGTAAACCGAGGGCTACCAATACTGCCGTGTTTCTCTTCCGTAACAACTTTAAGATGTCTGGACTTCAACTCCCAGAATTCCCCAGCCTGCAGAGAAACACAACAGCGCAGTCCTTGACTTATGACAACAATTGGGACCGCAGGCATTACGACGAAGCCTGGCCTTAAGGCAGTGTTTCTCAACCTTGGTAGCTTGAAGATGGGTGGACTTCAACTCCCAGATTCTGGGAGTTGAAGTCCACCCATCTTCAAGCTTCCAAGGTTGAGAAACACTGCCTTAAGGCAATCTCCTGGTTTACTGGAAAGTCCAACATTGAGAGGTGGGCACCTGAACGATCCTTCTTTACCCAGGTAAACCAACACCTGGGTTTCTTGGAAAGTGACGGCTTTCTCCAGCCAAGAGATCCCCTTGTCCCATCCTCCTAATGCAGAGGTGGCATTCAGCCGATTCAGACGAAGCAGAAATATCGGGTGGCTCAGTGGCTAAGACACTGAGCTTGTCGATCAGAAACGTCGGCAGTTCGGTGGTTCGAATCCCTAGTACAGGTCTCCTGCGTGAGAGCAGGGGGTTGGACTAGATGACCTCCAAAGTCCCTTCCAACTCTGTTACTGTTATCTGCGCAACAGCCCCGGCTCTATGCCATCCTATTTAGGCATGTTTTTGAGGCCGGATGCATGGACAGAAGGCATGTGTGCCAGCAAAGCACATGCATGGAAGGCCGGGCACATGCATTGATGGGCGCTCAGATTTGCAAACCGGTAGGGAAAGTAAATTAATACCATCCCTGCTCCTATGCCATCTCCGTATCCCCCTTGTTGGAAACATGCAGACCAGGGGTGAAATCCAGCAGGTTCTGACAAGTTCTGGAGAACTGGTAGCGGAAATTTTGAGTAGTTCAAAGAACCGGCAAATACCACCTCTGGCTGGCCCCAGGAGTGGGGAGGGAATGGGGATTTTGCAGTATCCTTCCCCCAGGAGTGGGAAGGGAATGGGGATTTTGCAGTATCCTTCCCCTGCCCCGCCCACCAAGCCCCGCCCACCAAGCCACACCCACAGAACCGGTAGTAAAAAAAAATTGGATTTCACCAAATGACGCAGACCCGAGCCACACCTCCTTCCCCACTGGCCACGAAACTCGATTTATATGCAACCTCTGCCCCAGTCACTGATGAAATTCTCCGAGCAGATATAAATATATTTGAAGGGTCTCACAAGATCAGCAGGCTCAAAGGCTCCCGGGAACAAAGGGAAAGGCTCAGCATTTGGAATTTGATTTGCACATTTTAAAGAACTGGAGTTTTGTCACCGCCCGGGGAATGAGAAGAGAGGGAGCCATTGTTATTCAAATGATAGGATTCACAAGCTGCAGGGAGGGCAGTGTTGGAAGAAACATCCTTCTAGGTTCTGCTCCAAGTGGGGAAAAAGACACTGGAGACATGGAGACTGCTTGGAAAGATGGTTTAATGGTGGACAGGATCACATGGCTTGAGTTCCTGAACAGAAAAGGGGCAGATACAGTAAATCCTCGGGTTTTTATGCTCTCTCTGGCTCTGCATTTCTTGGAGTATCCTGATTGGTTGTCAGACTCCCAGGGGGTGGGGTCCTTGCTGGCTGATGGTCACATGTGCTTCCCAGGTCACATGTGGTGAGTTTCTGCTGCTATTGTGTAGAGGGCTAATCCTATCTTTGTTGGATCTTTGGCAATTCCTACTATGGCTCTGCCTGAAGGAGGCAGATCTTTGTTATGTAGAATAGGCTGGCCCAGGCCTTAATGGCCCATTGACCAAGGGTGGGGGGGGGCAGGAAGGTGGGAGCTGATTTGTCTGTAAAATATGCTTCTCCATTTCTCATCCAGGGAAATATAATATTTTGCCTTTTTCATATTTCCTAAAATATTTCACTCTTCCAGGAAAGGGGTGGGTGCTAACTTCCTACAGCAGGGAAAAAAAATTCATTTCGTTTCCTCAAGCTTCTTCAGGGGGAAAAAACAAAGGGACAAGTCCAAAACGAGGCTTCCCAAAGGGGACCTTGGAGTCCGAGTGGGCGAACCTTTAAACAGGAACCAGCCGTGTGCGGCAGCAGCCAACAAAAGCCAACACAATCCTTGGTTGTGTTGGAAGAAATATCCACTCCAGTGCAGGGGTGGGTTCTACTTACCGTTACTACCGGTTCGCAATGGGGCTGCATGCACCCTCTTGCTTTGCTTGCGCATACGTGCACGCTTCTGTGCATGCGCAAGAGCTTTCTGATGACATCAGGGTTGGTGGGCGGAGCCTCCCGCCAGATTTACTACCGGTTCTTGCGAACCGATCCGAACCGGGGGCAACCCGCCCCTGGTCCAGTTCCAAGCTGGGAGAAAAACGTTGGAAGCAACATGGAGGCCGATTGGAAAGAGAGGTTTATTGATGAAGCAGAACCACACGCGATTTTGGGCAGCTGACAAAACGGAGTTGAGAGTGGGTGGGTTTTTATACCTTCTTTTGGGCTTTGTATTTGAGCTTCCTGTTCCTGTGCAAGAACCTGTGTTTTAATATTCCTGTAATTTAATATTCTTCCCGCCACTTATGACTGTATGACTTTGCAACTTTGTTGCTTGTATCCTTACGATTTATATTGATATTGTTTCCTGATTGCTTATTTGTACCCTATGACTATCATTAAGTGTTGTACTTTATGATTCTTGATGAATGTATCTTTTCTTTTATGTATACTGAGAGCATATGCACCAAGACCAATTCCTTGTGTGTCCAATCACACTTGGCCAATAAAGCATTCTATTATATTCTATTTTCTCCTTCCTTCCTTCCTTCCTTCCTTCCTTCCTCCCTCTCTTCCTTCCTTTTTTCTCCTTCCTCCCTCCCTCCCTCCTTCTTCCTTTTCTCTCCATCCTTCCTCCTTCCCTCCCTCCCTCCCTCCCTCCCTCCCTTCCTTTTCTCTCCTTCCTTCCTTCCTTCCTTCCTTCCTTCCTTCCTTCCTTCCTTATTTGTACCCTATGACTATCATTAAGTGTTGTACCTTATGATTCTTGACGACCATATCTTGTCTTTTATGTACACACTTGGCCAATAAAACATTCTATTCTATTCTGTTCTGTTCTGTTCTATCCTATCCTATCCTATCCTATCCTATCCTATCCTATCCTATCCTATCCTATCCTATCCTATCCTATCTATGCACACACACACACACACACACACACACACACACACACACACCCATTGGAGCCTGAATATGTGGAGGGGGACAAGCTGGAACTGGAGCCGATGGAGATCAAGGAGGTGGCTTCGTTGGCTTTGGAGGAATATGGGGAGGAGCAGGCCAAATCAGACCCGATTGTAGGCAGGGAGGAACGGGGGCAGGAGGACCAAGAGAAGCTAAGCAGTGGACATGGGAGACAGAGCTCAGGCGATGAGCAAGGACCATACCCTCCTGATCCTCGAGTACGGAGAGTGGAGAGAAGGCGGGAACAGTGCAGACTGGCCCTACTACTTCGGAGGACAGCGCCCCGCCCCTCTCCACAAGGCACACCTGGGGACTGAGACCTAAGGAGACACTATGGGGAGGGGGATTTGTCGGGATCAAATGCTGAATTCATGGAGGGTTGTGTGCCGTTGCCGATGTTGGACAATGTTTCCTGGACTTCTTGTTTTATTTCTGGCTTCCTGGATTAATTGCCTTGTTCTTTTGCGTCCTGGGCTAATTGACTTGCCCTGCTGGATTTCTTGTTTTGCAGCCATTGTGCTCATAGCTGGGCTATTTGCAGCCAGAGGCTGCTGGAGGTGTGTATGTGTGTGATCACTTTGCTCTGGGACTTGCCAGAAATGTGGGGGTGTTTTGGGAACATATGGAGCAATAAAGGGGTGGTTTGAACTGTCAGCTGACTGGGTTGCCTGTGTGCCATGCCCTGGGTCATGAAATTCTATTGGCTGTTGTCAGATTCCTATGGGGTCATGTAGGGGTCATAGCTGGCTCTATAGGCAAAAGAGGAAATGCAATTCCTAGCTGTTTGTCTGAGCTAACCTGGTCAGCCTCTGGCTTATTGTTTATCTGAGTTCCCAGGTGAAGCTTGGGCTGCTCTGGGGGTGGCACAATGAAGGGCTTGTGCTCTAAAAGGGTGTTGGGCAATTCCTATTGTGACTAGTGGCTTTCATCCTGTGTTGGATCTTGGGTGAGGGGCTGCTTTCTAATCCTACCATTCTGCCAAGGAGTTTTGAAATATCCTGTCTTGAATGGATTTCTGCCTGCCGTATTTGCTTTGCTTATGACTAGAGCTAACTAGGTACTTGTCTTCCTCTTTCAATAAGCTCTTTATCTCCTTAAGTGCCGGCATCTGCTGGAGGCTATTAAGAAAGACTCGGGGGCTGTTTCTGCCTCTAAAACACGTTTCTCCATTTCTCCTTCAGGGAAATATAATATTCTGCTTTTTTAATGTTTCCCAAAATATTTCATTCTTCTAGGAGTGTGGGGGGGCTTCTTACAGTTGTATAAAAAGAGGAATAGAATAAAAATCATGTGAAGTATTAGTACCACTTTATAAAACTTTAGTAAGGCCACACCTGGAATTCCGCATCCAGTTTTGGTCCCCACATTACAAATAAGGTGTTGGGACTTAAATCAGTTTTTTTTTTTCAAACAAAGGCTGTTAATTAACTTTCTTAACAGCCTACAAAAATCCAAAGAATAAATAATCGTAATCTTACTATGGCTGGCAGAAAGCCCAGAAGCAATTTGCAGGAAGCTGATAAGAGAACTAAGATCCAGACACGAAGGAGAGTGAATGAAGTTGTTCCCTGCAAATTGCTTCAGTCGGTGTTCCTCCTTAAATAGGCTAAGGGAGTGGCCAATTAGCCCCAAGCCTTACTCTCGAGGAGACCTCCTCCTGAGGAGCCACTCCTGCCTTTTGGCAACTCTGCGCGCCCGTGCATCGAGAAGAGGCTCCTCCTCTTCGTCCTCTTCACTTATGGGAGCTTCTGGCTGAATCCCCGCCTCTGGCACCACATCTTCTCCAGCCTCCTCATTGTCTGATTCGAGTGCCAGCTGCACAGGCTGCTGGCACAACACCACACCAGCCTCCTCACTGTCCGAATCAGCCACCAGCCGCATGGGCCACGTACGGGCCACAACAGGTCCTAAGACTTTTTTCATTGCTGTTGTTAACTTCAAATGGTCACTAAACAGACAGTTGTAAATCAAGGACCGCCTACATGGTAGCAGTTGTTGTAGTAGTATTAATGGGAAGGTTGTCATTTCTCTTTCCTACCCACCATCAGTGCGAGAGTGACGGAGGCGGTGGGAACGGCTGGCTTGTCTCACACATCTGGTGCTAGTCAGCCTGTTTCGGCTCCTTTTTTCGACAGGGAGTGAGATGGCAACGCAACCACAACTAGGGCTTGGGGGGGGGAGGGGAGAGAAAACCATATGTGTGCATGCCCCAAATTAAGGCAACCTGTTTCCATTTCCAGGAATCCCGGGGGCGGGAAGGAACAGCAAAACCGGCTGGATCCCCTGCGCTGTGGGATTGTTTGAAGTCCCCGCTCTTCAATCAGGCTCCCCTTCCCCTTTGTTTCAGGGTGGGGGGTGCAGGGGGGAGGTTGGAGAGTCAAGGTGCCAGAAGCAATTATGCCCGCCCTAACTCATTCCATGCCTTGGTAGACCGTCCTTTCGGTCCTGAGGTTTCCTGGGTGTGAAGACACCCCGTGAGACGGGTGGGGATGGAGGAGAGGAGGAAGCGGGCGAGTGGAGGACTTTGGGAGAGGGTGGAGGGAGGGAGGGAGGGAGGGAGGGAGGAAGGAAGGAGATGGGAATGAGGGAAAGGAGGGAGGGAGGAAATGGAATGGAATGGAATGTAGGAAGAAGGGAGGGAGGAGATGGGAGGAAAGAAGGAAGGAAGGAGTGGAATGGAGGAAGGAGAAGAAGGAAGGAAGGAAGGAAGGAGTAGAATGGAATGGAGGAAGGAGAGGAAGGAAGGGAGAGAGGGAGGAAATGGAATGGAATGGAATGTAGGAAGAAGGGAGGGAGGAGATGGGAGGAAAGAAGGAAGGAAGGAGTAGAATGGAGTAGAAGGAGAAGAAGGAAGGAAGGAAGGAGTAGAATGGAATGGAGGAAGGAGAGGAAGGGAGGAAGGGAGGGAGGGAGGGAGAGAGGGAGGGAGGGAGGAAATGGAATGGAATGGAATGTAGGAAGAATGGAGGGAGGAGATGGGAGGAAAGTAGGAAGGAAGGAAGGAGTGGAATGGAGGAAGGAGAAGAAGGAAGGAAGGAGTGGAATGGAGGAAGGAGAAGGAAGGAAGGAAGGAAGGAAGGAAGGAAGGAAGGAAGGAAGGAAGGAAGGAAGGAAGGAGTGAAATAGAGGAAGGAGAAGAAGGGAGGGAGGGAGGAGAGGGGAGGGAGGCAGGAAGGAAGGCAGGAAGGAAAGAAAGAAAAAAGAAAGAAGGAAGGTAGGTAGGTAGGTAGGTCTGGGAGGAAGGAAAGAAGGAGGAGGGAGGAAAGTAGAAGGGAAAGGTGGTAGGAAGGAAGGAAGGAAGGAAGGAAGGAAGGAAGGAAGGAAGGAAGGAAGGAAGGAAGGAAAGAGATGGGGAGATGGGGGGAGGAAAGAAAGGAAGGAAGATAGGTTGTACCTTTGAACGGAAGTGGATGCTTCAACACTGAAAGTTTTTAAGAGGAGATTGGACGGCCATTTGTCTGAAATGGTACAGGGTCTCCTGCTTGAGCAGGAGGTTGAACTAGAAGACCTCCAAGGCCCCTTCCAGATCTCTTATTCTGTTAATTCTATAAAATGCTTTCTGAAGAGAACCACAGATCAATTTTTGGAAAGCTTGAACATCTCCCAAAGAAACTTGTCCTTCCAGGATCCTCTCAAGGGTCTTCTGCAACACCCAGTCTGTTCATGGCCAAACCTCTGGACAAGAAACGGGAAGTGTTCAGAGGGACAAATCTTCAATCAATTAGGCATTTTACGGAGAGGCTTACAACTGCAATGGAGCCCAAAATTCCCGTTGCTAAGTGAGACAGCTGTCAAGTGAATTCTGTCCCATTTTATGATCTGTCTTGCCAACGTTGTTAAGTGAGTCTGGCTTTTCCCATCGACTTGGCTTGTGAGAAGGTCGCAAAAGGGGATCACGTGCCCCTGGGATACAACCGTCATAAATACAAGTCAGTTACCATAGGATATTCTGCAACGGCCCTATCTGTGCAAAACGGTCATAAGTCATTTGTTTTCAGTGCCACTGTACCTTGAAATGGACATTAAATCAACTGTTGTAAGTCGAGGACTAGCTGTATCAGGATGGTATAAAACAGTGTTTCTCAACCTTGGAAGCTTGAAGATGGGTGGACTTCAACTCCCAGAATCCCCCAGCCAGCGCTGCTGGCTGGGGGATTCTGGGAGTTGAAGTCCACCCATCTTCAAGCTACCAAGGTTGAGAAACACTGGTATAAAGGAAAACCACGAGAACCAAAATTCCATTTGAGTCAAGTAAAACACTCCGCATCTTCCTGCTGAATGGATTCATTATCGTTATTAATTGTTAGAAATGCAAAGAAACTGAAGGAAACCCCCTCTCCAAAAGCAAGACGAAGTATTTAAAGTGAGAAGATGAATCTGCTCCATATTTCCCCCACTCTTAAAGGATGAACCACAAGCCCACCAACCTGTGTGTTTAATTTATGATTGTTGAAGCTGGGGAAAAAAATTCAACAGGGGAGACTTGGATTTTCTGTGTTTCTTTGGTGCCACCTAGTGGGTGCCTGGATTTCTGCATCCTCCAGATCTGGAGCCTTTCAAGTTTTCTAAACTAATCTGGCTTCGGTTCAGCAGACTTTATTTTGACTTTTATTTAAAAGTTAAATAAAAGGGCTCTCCAAACTTGGCAACTTTTAAGACTTGTGGACTTCAGCTCCCAGAATTCCCCAGCCAGCCATGTTGAGTTCTGAATTCTGGGAATTGAAGTCCACAAGTCTTAAAAGTTGCCAAGATCGGAGACCCCTGCTTTGCATCATTCATGTCCCCAGGAGTTGTGTGAAAAGGTTTATCCTGACTCCACCCCCAGTGCACGTCACATTAAAATATTAAAATCACATTTTTTAAAAATGTATTTGAGGGGCTGCCACAAAGAAGAGGGATCAAATTATTCTCCAAAGCACCAGAAGGCAGGACAAGAAGCAATGGATGGAAACTAATCAAGGAGAGAAGTGACCTAGAAATAAAGCAGAAATTTCCTAATGGTGAGAACAATCAACCAGTGGAACATCTTGCCACCAGAAGCTGTGGGTGCTCCATCACTGGAGGCTTTTAAGAAGGGATTGGACAACCATTTGTCGGAGATGGTATAAGGATTCCTGCTTGAGCAATGGGTTGGACTAGATGACCTCCAAGTTCCCTTCCAACTCTTGTTATTCTGATTCTTCCTGCCACCTGCTGTTTCCCCTCCTCGTCCGTCCCTCTGGATTAAAGGACAAGAGCCCCTCGTATCCTAATCCAGCCAGACATTCCTCTATAACTGCCAGAGCCTGTTTAAATATCTTTTCGGCCATAGAGCGGTTGCCGGTGTTTGCTTTTCATTATGCAAAGTTAAAAGCCGGCAGTGAGATGTGTGTAGTTGGAGGCTCCCTCTGTTTGCCCAGGACTCAAGGGAGATGAGCTTCTCTCTTCAAGCGCTTTGAAAATGCGAAAAGATTAGAAAGGAAAAGGAAGCTACGTTCGGTGGGAGCACAGCAGCTGTGGGACTTGAAGGGGGAAACCCAGGCAGGCCCTCAACATTCAAGGGAATCGGGGATACCAGAATGACAGAGTTGGAAGGGACCTCGGAGGTCATCTAGTCCAACCCCTTGCTCAAGCAGGAGACCCTCTATACCATTCCGGACAAATGGCTCTCCAATCTCTTCTTAAAAGCCTCCAGGGATGGAGCAGCCACAATTTCTGAAGGCGAGACGGACCACTGATTAACTAACAGAATAGCAGAATAAGAAAGAGCGTTAGATAGGTCCCTGAGAGAGATAAATGGACAGAGATAAATAAAAAACATATGAGACAAGAGAGGGAATGGAGGAAGGGATGGAAGGATGAGATAGACAGAGATAATGGATGGATGGATGGATGGATGGATGGATGGATGGATGGATGGATGGATGATAGATAGGTAGGTAGGTAGGTAGATAGATAGATAGATAGATAGATAGATAGATAGATAGATAGCAATTTTGATTGATTTATTGATACAGGTAGGTAGGTAGATAGGTAGATGGATGGATGGATGGATGGATGGATGGATGGATGGATGGATGGATAGATGTGATGATAGATAGATAGATAGATAGATAGATAGATAGATAGATAGATAGATAGATATAGATAGATGTGATGATAGATAGATAGATAGATAGATAGATAGATAGATAGATAGATACCAATTTTGATTGATTGATACAGGTAGGTAGGTAGGTAGATGGATGGATGGATGGATGGATGGATAGATAGATAGATAGATAGATAGATAGATAGATAGATAGATACCAATTTTGATTGATTGATTGATACAGGTAGGTAGGTAGGTAGATGGATGGATGGATAGATAGATAGATAAATAGATAGATGTGATGATAGATAGATAGATAGATAGATAGATAGATAGATAGATAGGATAGGATAAATAGAGACACACAGACATAGACAGACAGACAGAGAGATGAGAGGTAGGTAGGTAGGTAGGTACCAGATAGACAGATAGACAGGCAGTCAGAAGAGAGAGTGAAAAGAAGGTAGAGATAAGAGATATAGAAATAGATGATATAGATATAAATATATAGTGGAGATTCTCTGGGGGATGGAGGAATTTTCTAGAGATTTCTCAAAGCAAGACCCCCACTTCTCTTAGGCCCAGTCCCAGGAAATCCTCCCACCATGCACCCACGGAAGGACCTCTCTTCAGAGCTTCCTCTGGGATTTAATGAAAGCCTAAGAAGCCAGAAGGATGCAGAACCTCAGGCTGGGCCGTGATCCCACCAAAGTCTGTCTCAGCGACAAAACAGAGACACAAGTTAATAAAACGCAATTAGATTCTCGCAGGAGCCGAGACATTGAGACTCAATACCGCAATCGGCTGTCACATTTTCTCAGTGGTGACCCAGAAGCTAGAGAGTAGTAATATAACGGTTCGCTTCGAAAAAAAAGAGCAGAGCGATGTAAAAATTCATCCAATCGACTCAGGTATTCTGGCAGTTGAGAGCTAATATATTTTGCCCACAAATCCTTATAAAAGGAACCGTCAATAAAGCTTGACTTATCGCTTCATTTTCCCAGATTCACAAAGGCGAGTTTTCTTCTTCCGGGAGATTTGGGGAATATTTACGTTTAGGAGATAGAGATACCTGTAGTAACTGCTACTACGGGTCTGGCCTTGAAGAACTCTCTTCACGCAGCTTTGGAAAGGTAAGGATCAGAGGTGGGTTTCAGCAGGTTCTGACCAGTTCTGGAGAACCGGTAGCGGAAATTTTGAGTCGTTCAGAGAACTGGTAAATACCACCTCTGACTGGCCCAGCCCCATCTATTCTCTGCCTCCTAAATCCCAGCTGATCGGGAGGAAATGGAGATTTTGCAGTAATCTTCCTCTGGAGTGGGGAGGAAATGGGGATTTTGCAGTATCCTTCCCCTGCCACGCCCACCAAGCCACGCCCACCAAGCCACGCCCACAGAACCGGTACTAAAAATGATTGAATCTCACCACTGGTAAGGACAATTAGTCCCAGACTTACAACTGGGAGCAGAATTTCCATGGCTAAGCAAGGTGGTGTCAGCATTCTGATGCTGCCATAAAAAGGAGGAGACGAGGCTTGACTTTTCACCTACTTATTTTCTCTGTAGATAATATCCCCTAGGAGATGGGATGGGAGGGGGGACATTCCTGTGGGTTGAGGTCAGAAGATGGGGAGACTGACTTGGAAGATGGCCAATGAGAAGATGAGAATTGGGGAATGGAAAGGGAAAGGTTTGGGGGTCAGAGGGTTAGTATCGGCTACGACGAACTCGGGGCCAGATCTGTCGTACTCAATAAATGGAATATTTCAGCAAAGATTAATTGTTTGGGAGTGCAATTTATTTGAGATGACATCGAAACCTGACAGGTGGTTCTTAAGGAAGTCAGATGCTGCGCCGGCTGCTGGCGCGACACCACACCAGCCTCCTCGTCGTCGGGATCAGCCACGATCCGCGCAGGCCGCTGGCGGGCCACAACAGCAATAGGCCTTCAAAGATTGGAAGATGCTATCAAGTTACTTTATAATCCTTCTCTTCATTAGATTAAAGGTCCAACAAAGGAGAATATTTGTAGCTCAAGGTTGAAATGAAGAGTCCTGGGTGCCCTCTGAGCTTGGTTGTTTCTTTGCAGATGTTTCATGACCCAACTAGGTAACACCTTCAGTGCGAGAAGGGAGTGTGGTTTGTAGACTAGAGGAGAAGAAGAAGGGGGGGAGGAGGAGGAGGACAAGGACGAGGATTGTGAAGTCCTTGGTGGTCTTCGAGCTTGGTTGTTTTCTTGCAGACATTTCGTGACCCAACTAGGTAACATCATCAGTGCTCATGACCTTACCTCGTTTGAGTAATGAAAAATGTACAACCAAGCTCAAAGGGCACCTATAGTCCTCCTCCTCCTCCTCCTCCTCCTCCTCCCCCTCCTCCTCCTCCTCCTCCCCCTCCTCCTCCTCCTCCTCCTCGTCTCCATAATCCCCACTCCCTTCTACCACTGATGATGTTATCTAGTTGGGTCATGAAATGCCTACGAGGAAACAACCAAGCTCAGAGAACAGCAAGGACCCCTCGTATCCGGTTCCCTTAGCCGTTCATCGCACGATGGAGCCTCCAGACCCCCTGATCGTCTTCGTTGCTTTGTTATAAATTCGTTTATTAAAATAAAACCATTCCTCTATCCATCCCACAACTCCATGGTCTCTTTCCTTTCCCGAGACCAGAAGCACAGGGCTCCCAGGCCCTTCCTCCCTGCTCTTCTGCTCCCCTTAAGGAGGAAGCGCTGTTGAACACGGGGCCTTCCCCCCTTTTTAACGCGTCCGCCTCGTTCTGCCAAAGGCGAGCTTTGATGGGACATGGCGGTGGTTTTGTCGCTGTCTTAGATGAAAAGTGAAGGGTGAGGACAAACCCATGAATCACTCCTCTTGGGTTTGGCTGGGGGTGTGGGGGGGAAGGGAATGTGTTGCAAAGTGTTTGATCCCTTTCAAAGTCGGCTTTCTCCCCACTTGCTTTCTTAAGCTTCCCTTCCTCCCCCTCCTCAATTATCCAAAATTATTCCAAGATGGTCCAACCAGCCGAGACATATTTTTCCCTCCACGGCCTCCTTACAGCATCTATCAAAGGCAGAAGCCCTCCTTCTTGCCGATGGTAGCCAGGGGGGAATGGATCTGGCTTCCCAGGGCACGAAAGGGGCATCAAGGACCCGGGGGAGGGGGGGGCTCTGCAGCATGCCCACCCTATAAGACTGGCTTCCTGTAGCGCGAGCGTCTTCGCACTGCCTTCCCACAGGGAGACATCTGCTCTGCATTTTCCTGGACTGTCTTCTCTTTGGCTTCTTGCTCTGGAAGAAGAGATGGTGTTCCTTGGTTGAATTTTGAAGTAAAGAGTAGGGTAGAACAGAACAGAACAGAACAGAACAGAACAGAACAGAACAGAACAGAACAGAACAGAACAGGAGAAAGGAGAAGAATGGAATGGAATGGAATGGAATGGAATGGAATGGAATGGAATGGAATAGAATAGAATAGAATAGAATAGAATAGAATAGAATAGAATAGAATAGAATAGAATAGAATAGAATAGAATAGAATAGAATAGAATAGAATAACACAGTTGGAAGGGACCTTGGAGGTTGTTGTGGCTCCGTTACCTGAGCCTGTGTCATCGGCAGGAGAGGACTCCGAGAGTGAAGGAGAGGAGTTGGCAAGGCCTCCCTCTCCAGGACCCTCCTCTCTGGCAATGCCTTCGGTGTCCGCCAAAGGGCAAGAGATAGGGCCGGGGCCAAGCACATCCACGCAGCCACAGATGGACAGTGATGAGGGTAATGAGTTTTGGCTGGATCCACGCCAGCGTCGCAGAGATAAGCGTGCGCAACAGAAGAAAAGGCGTGCCCAAGATTAGGCTGAGTCACTGGACCACACCCCACAGGATATAAAAGGGAGCGTGGTGGCCAGTCAAACCTTGTGACGAACAAAGCTGAAAGCTTCCACGCCATTCTGCATTGCCGGACTTTTGCTATAAAACTTAGCTGGATTCTCTCTGGATTTGATTAACTCCGTAATTATTGAGCTGTTTCCTTTGATGTACCAGAAGCGGGGAGAAGTTATCTCTCCTCTTCGTAAGTAATAAACTCTTGGCAGGCAGCCACTAGGTTGTTGACAAGTTCCGTTATCTTAAGGAAAAGGATTTTGCCGGCTGGTTTGGTCTTTAACTCTTGAACGTCTGTTGGTGTGTGTGCATGTGGTTGGGGACAGAACAGAGGTCTTCTAGTCCAGCCCCCTGCTCAAGCAGGAGAACCTATACTATTTCAGATAAGTGACTGTCTAATCCAATGATGGCTAACCTTTTCTGGACCGAGTGCCCAAAGCGTGCGCCCAAACCCCCAAAATGCAATGAATGCATGGCTCACATGCATGCGCCCAACTCCCTTCACATGCACGCCCCCCCCCCCCACACACACATGTGCAGCAGAGACCCAAAGACCAGATGGCTGGTGGGAGCTGAAGCTGAGCTGAACTGGGGCGATGACTCGCATGCCATCAGAGAGGGCGCTGTGGGCCACCTCTGGCACGTGTGCCATAGATTTGCCATCATGGGTCTAGTCTCTTCTTAAAAACCTCCAGTGATGGAGCTCCCACGATTTCTGGTGGCAAGCAGTTCCACTGGTTAATTGTCCTCAATGTTAGGAAGTTTCTCCTTAATTCCAGGTTGCTTCTCTCTTTGATTAGTTTCCATCCATTGTTTCTTGTCCTGCCCTCTGGTGCTTTGGAGAATAGTTTGGCCCCCTCTTCTTTCTGGCAGCCCCTCAAATACTGGAGTATTGCTATCATGTCACCCCTAATACTTCATAAGGTTTAGTCTCCAGGCCTTTGGTCATCAACAAATTGCTGTTCTCTGAGCTTGGTGGTTTTCAACTGGGAAACTGTGAGCATCCTAGACCAAGTTAAGTCCACAGAATTCCTGGAGGCCTGGCACTCAGACAAATCAACCATCGACAGGCGCATAGAGATAAGCAACAACTACATACCATTCAAAAGAGACAGTTGAAAGGCCAAAAAGGAAACGAAAAGACTGCAACACCTCATCACCAGCAATTAACACCCAGAAGAGCAGAGATTAACACCAAGATTAACATGATTAGACCAACAATCAAAAAATAAACAGTACCCTAATCAAGGAACTACCATATCAGACAAACAAGCTAAGAACAAAGAATAGCTTATTCATGGAATCACCAAGAATATTTCCTCCAATACTGACCGGGCAAGAAACTAATTATAAACATAGAATCATTTCCTTCTAGAAGTGGGGCCGTTGCCAAGTTGGGTAATGAAACATTTGCAAGAAGAAAAAAAAACATGCTACGGAGCACCAAGGACCCCAGTCCTCTTCTTCCTCCTCCACCTCCTCCTTCTCCTCTGCACAAACCACAATCCTTTCTAGAACTGATGATATTGCCTAGTTTGGTAATGAAATGTCTGCAAGAGAACAGCCAGGCTCCAAGAGCACCAAGGACCCCGTAATTCTCCCCCTCTGCCTCCTCTCCACAATCCACAATTTCTAGCACTGATATTGCCTAGTCCTCCTCCTCCTCCTCCTCCTCCTCCTCCTCCTCCTCCTCCTCCTCCTCCTCCTCCTCCTCCTCCTCCCTGCAAACCCCACTCCCTTCTAGCATTGATGATGTTCCCTAGTTGGGTCATGAAATGTCTGCAAGAAAACAGCCAAGCTCAGAGACCACCAAGGACCCCAAATTTTAACCCTGAGCTACAAATATTCTCTTCTAAGAGGCAAATCATATGTTATTCATTTCTTTGAAAAAGTGCCATTGCCTATTAGCTGAGTTTCACTGCTGATCGTTTTAGCTCTGTGTGGTTTTCCAAACAAGAGTGCAGAAGAGCTGGCCATCATCATCTTCTGGCTTTCAGCTTCCCAATCTAGCCTACAAAGTGGGGGTTTCTTCCCCCGTTTGTATTAATAGGAGAAAACAGATGGAAGGTGACGAGCAACAGGGAGAAAGAAGAACCAATTAATTCGGTTTTTTTGCATCCGTCCCTTTACACAAAGGGAAAAAAACAGTCCAACCTATCAACCTATCAAAAACAGTACCGTTAAAAAAAAAAACAGTTTAGGAATTCAAGTTAAAATAGACAAGGAAATGGTAGGACAACACCTGTTCATCCTAGATGAGTCCAGGACAGATGGATTACACCCCAAACTTCTGAAGGACTTGGCAGACAAGATCACAGAATCACTGAAGCGTATCTTTCAAAGATCCTGGAGCACCAGGGAACAACCGTATCAAAGGATTGGAAAAGGTGCTTCTGCCTGGCTCTGTTATGGGCAGAGCTTTGATAGAAATGATGCCAGCTGCTTCAAGGGTCTCAGAATCAGAATAGAGCTCAAGCAGGAGATCCTATACCAGTGATGGCTAACCTTTTTGCTGTCGTGTGCCAAAAGCGGGGGTCGCGGGGGGGTCATGCATATGTGTGCCTGCACCCATAATTCAATGCCGCCCCGCACCCTGCGCATGCGTGCATGACCCTCCACGCTACCCCCACTTTTGGCACACGACAGCAAACAGGTTAGCTGTGGGCCCGGTAGCCTCCTTTTTCGCCCTCCCCAGGCGCCAGAGGCTTTCTTGGAGCCTGGGGAGGGCAAAAACAGCCTTCCCCATCTCCCCAGGGGCCCTCTAGAGGCCAGAAACGGCCCATTTCCTGACTTCCAGTGGGCCTGGAAGGTCTGAAAATTAGCTGGCCTGTGCGCACATGCACACTGGAGCTGAGCTAGGGCAATGCTCGCGTGCCCACAGATTTGGCTCTGCATGCCAGCTGTGACACTTGTGCCATAAGCTTGCCATCACGGTCCTATACCATTTCAGGCAATTGACTGTTCCGTCTCTTCTTAAAAACCTCCAGTGATGGAGCAACCACAACTTCTGGTGGCAGGCTGTCCCACTGGTTAATTTTTCCCACTGTTAGGAAGTTTCTCCTTAGTTCCAGGTTGCTTCTCTCCTTGATTAGTTTCCACCCATTGCTTCTTGTCCTGCCCTCAGGTGCTTTGGAGAATAGCTTGACTCCCTCTTCTTTGTGGCAACCCCTGAGAGATTGGAAGACTGCTATCATGTCTCCCCTAGTCCTTCTCTTCATTAAACTAGACATACCCAGTTCCTGCAACCGTTCTTCATATCTTTTTGTCTCCAGGCCTTAAATCATCTTAGTGGCTCTTCTTGGTCCTTTTCCCAAAGTCTCAACCTATTTTTTTGTCATGTGGTGACCACAACTGGATGCAGTATTCCAGGTGTGCCCTTACTAAGGCTTTACAAAGCGGTACTAATACTTAAATAAACACGTTATTTTGTTTTTTTTTTTTAAAAAAATATTGATTATTAACATTTTGTTTTTTTTTTAAAAAAAATATTGATTAAATTTCCAAAGATTAAAATGCACAGTACAAAAAGAAACATAATACACAAAAAAGCAAGAAAAACATACACACACACACACAAACAAAAAATGTAAACAACCAAAAACAAACATATCAAAATTTCAATACTAATAACAACTTTTCTGCATCGGCATCTCTAACCTATTTAGCCTCTTTACCCAAATTCTACTTCTAAATATCTCTTATCTTAAACTTACATCTTTATCTAAATGATCTTAACTTCTACTTACAATTCGATCTCGTAAGAAAAACAGGATTATTCAACCCAGAATCGTATTAGCTTTTTCGGCTGCTGCCGCACACGGCCGGCTCAGGTTTAGGGGATCGTCCCCTGGGACTCCAAGGTCCCTCTCGCAGTCACTGGATTTGAACCAGGTTTCACCTAATCTGTCCCCACTGTTTCTGGCAGTGGTTCCCCCAGTGTTAATAAAGTGCCATGTTGCCATTAGGGCACGGGTGTCAGACTCGTTTTCATTGAGGGTTGCATCAGGGTTGTGTTTGACCTCGGGGGGGGAGGGAATTGGGGGGGGTGGGCTTGGCCCGCTTGATGACACTCGTGTCGGGGGTGCCTGTGATGGCCCAAGCATTCTGCCAGCGAAGACGGGCTCCTGGGCTCTGTTTTTGGCTGCCACAGCCTCCTACAACCCTCTGCCAGCGAAAACGGGACAGAAGCACTGCAGGCCAGTCCTTCACTGTTTCCAGAGCAGCCCCACCAGTGGTGGGTTGTCCCCGGTTCAGACCGGTTCGCAAGAACCGGTAGTAAAACCGGCAGGAGGTCCTACTCACCGCCCCGGATGTCGTCATTGGCGATCTGCGCATGCGCAGAAGCAAGGCGTGTGCGCGAGCGAGAGTGATCCTGTTGCAAACAGGTAGTAAAGGTAAGTAGAACCCACTCCTGAGTACCCCAAGGGTCTGATCCGGCCCCCAGCCCTTGAGTTTGATACCCCTGCATTAGGGTGAAGGTTACGGTTGGAATTAAATCCACAGGTAGACCTTGATTTATAACCACAATTGAGCCCGAATTTCTATCGCTAAGGGAGACCGTTATTAAGTGAGTTTTATGCCCTGTTTTATGTCCTTTCTTTCCACTGTGGTTAAGAAGTGCAGTTGTTAAGTTATAATATCGTTGTTAAGTGAATCTGGATTCCCCGTGGACTTTGTCAGAAAAGTCGCAAGAGGGGATCACGTGACCATGAGACACTGCAACTGTCACAAGTACATGTCAGTTGCCAAGCGTCTGAATTTGATCGTGTGACCAGGGGGATACTGCAATGGTCATAAGTGTGAAGAATGGCCCAAAGTCACTTTTTTCAGTGCCGTTGTAACTTCGGTCACTAAATGAGCTGATGTAAGTCAAGGACTCCCTGTACTGTATCGTGAAAACTGTTTAAGGACCAAGATTATAACCATGAATTTGTCCCACACCTCAAGGCTTTAAAATCATAGCTATTGCCTACTATATAATAAGAATAGATTTTTTTAAAATTAGATGGAAACTTCTATTAATTGTTTATTCCACTTGGTGGTTCTTACTACATTGGTTAACTGGGCTAATTATTAGCTATTGATTTAACTTCAGTAACAATTAACACAGAAATAAGATTACAGTATCTTTATATATTCAATTGCGTCCATTTCTCAGAGACAGCCTGGATGAGGGCAGAGCCCAAAAAGGATGCCTGGGCCACCTCTCCTCTTGCTCTGAACTTAGAGGGTCCCTCATCTGCTGAGACCCTAGAACAGTGTTTCTCAACCTTGGTAGCTTGAAGATGGGTGGACTTCAACTCCCAGAATCCCCCAGCCAGCAGCGCTGGCTGGGGGATTCTGGGAGTTGAAGTCCACCCATCTTCAAGCTTCCAAGGTTGAGAAACACTTCCCTAGAAAGAGTGCAGAGAAGAGCAATGAAGAGGATCAGGGAACTGGAGGCTAAAACATATGAAGAACCATTGCAGTGAAGACAATTAACCAGTGGAACAGCTTGCCACCAGAAGCTTGCTCCATCACTGGAGGCTTTTAAGAAGAGATTGGACAGCTATCGTAGACTTAGAAAATGTGAGTTCAAATCATGAAAACCAGCTGGCTGACTTTGGGGCAGGAGACGGTGAGTTCTAGTCCTCCCTTAGCCATTTAAGCCAGCTGGGTGACGTTGAGCCAGTCACTCTCAACCTAACCCGTTTTACAGGGTTGTTGTGAGGAAAATAAGAGGAAGAAGGTATGTTAGATATGTTGGCTGCCTTGAGTTATTTGTACAAATAATAAAGATGGAATAAAAAAGACAGACAGACAGACAGACAGACAGATAGATAATTTATAGAGAGGAGAGATAGAGCAATAGAGATGAGAGATAGATAAGAAGCTATATAGGTAAATAAAAAAGGATGTGGTGGCTCAGTGGCTAAGACGCTGAGCTTGTCAATCGAAAGGTCGGCAGTTCAGCGGTTCGAATCCCTAGTGCAGCGTAATGGGGTGAGCTCCCGTGACTTGTCCCAGCTTCTGCCAACTTAGCAGTTCGAAAGCACATAAAAAATGCAAGTAGAAAAATAGGGACCACCTTTGGTGGGAAAGTAACAACGTTCCGTGCGCCTTTGGCATTTAGTCATGCCGGCCACATGACCACGGAGACGTCTTTGGACTCTTCGGCTTTGAAATGGAGATGAGCACTGCCCCCTAGAGTCAGGAACGACTAGCACATATGTGCGAGGGGAACCTTTACCTTTTATAGCTAAATAGCTAGTTATAACTAGTGATGATAGACAGATAGACAGACAGACAGATCTGTTTGGATGATGGATGACATCTGGGCGGGGGTACCAGGTGAGAAAAAACTATTTGAAACCTTAGGATGGTCTTGTTTTTTCTTTCAGATGAAGATCCTTAATCTTTAATCCAATTCTCCTGGAACCTGAAGCTGACTCGTGATCTAGAATAATTCCCTTGCCCTACCTACCTGGTCTACCTCACAGCTTTGCAAGACCTTGGTTCCCTTGCCCATCGCCCCTTGAAAGGAAGGACGAGATCCACGTGAAGTCATCCCACGAAAGAGTCTCTTCTCAAGGTATGAACCAAAATGAGCAGCAGTGGTAGAGCCACCTCCAGCCACCATAAGTCCCACGGTTGCAAAGTTAGAAGCACCTCTTTGAAGTCCCGTTCACATGTTCCAACTTGCAAATAGAGTCCTTCCACCATTTATAACCGCTTAACAAGGCAGCTACTGGCAGATTAACTAAACATCAATTAGTGCAGAAAGCGACCATCACATCTATTTCGTTCAACGCTGGGCTAATTATCTTCACGTACCTCCTGTGTATTAATTGCAATCTAATTGTTTCTCATATCTGGCTGGCATAAACATTTAGACACATGGAACCAGCGAAAGAGCCAAATAACAGCCATCATTTGACAGGTTTGTCATATTCATGGATTCTTGTTCTCGGAGGCAGGTTTGAACTGGTTGGTTTCCAAAGGAAATCTGGTTTTGGACCAACCCTTGGAAGCCTGGCCAATCTCGACAACCCACATGAGATCATCTAAGTGGATATGCCAGGCCCCCAAAAGCTGCACCTGCAATTCTCTTGGATACCCTCAAAGGCCCACAGAATCTCTCTAATTGCATGTAATTTTATTGAGATCAAATTGAGTAGACAAAACCATCCAAGCAGACTTAGTAAGTGGGTAGAAAAATAAGTCATGGGGAAAAAAAATCAGCTGTTCATTCAGGGTGAGTTGAATTTGCAACATCACCTTGGAATGCTCAGAGGAGAAAACCAACAGATCTTAGAATCTCAGAATCTTGGTATCGTAGAATCTTAGAACCTTAGAACTTTAGAATCTTAGAATCAGAAAATCACAGAGTCTCAGAATCTTGGTATCATAGAATCTTAGGGTCACAGAATCTTAGAAACTTAAAATCACAGAATCTGTGATTGGACAGGGTTGGACAGGACCTTGTAGATCTTCTGATCCAACTCCATGCTCAAGGCAGGAGTCCTAATTCCATCTCACACAAGTGGCTGTCCAGTCTCTTCTTGAAAACCTCCAGTGATGGAGCATCCACAACTTCTGGAGGCAAATTGTTCCATTGATGAATCATTCTCACAGTCAGGAAATGCCTCTTTATTTCCAAGATGAATCTCCCTCTGACCAGCTTCTATCCATTGCTTCTTGTCCTGCCCTCAGGTGCTTTGTAGAAGAAGTTGACCCCCTCTTCCCTGTGATGCTCCCTCAAGTCCTGGAAGACTGCAATGATCTCCACTGAGCCTCCTCAGTGTTAGACTAGATACCAAGTTCCTTCAACTATTCATTGTACAATTTAGCCTCCAGCACCCTAACCATTGCTCTTCTCTGCCCCCTTTCCAGGGCCTCAGCAGATGAGCCATCCTTGAAACTCAAAGCAAGAGCAGAGCTGGCCCAGCTGACTTCACAAGCTTGATGGAAAGTTCTTAAACTTCTCAACGTCCTCCAAGAAACCCAGTTCCCCTTACTATCTGGTTTCCTCACTGTTCTGAGTCTTCTTCTCTTTCTTTCCCTTCCTCCTCCTACCAGTGGCCTGGGAAACAAAAAAAAATCTTCTTTGGCAGGCAGGATGGAAATTAAGCCTCTGCACAGAGGCTGTGGGAACCAACTGTGAACACCAGCCTAATTAAGTCGGCTATTTGCCAAACCCTCCAGATGTTCAATTAATCCTGAGCCACCTCTGTTCATCTGTCAGGCTTTGGCACAAAGAGAGACCTGATTGCTTTGTGGCCGCTGGTCCCAGCAACAAGGCTTGGCTGGTTGCTATGGGGTTTCACCGGGTCTGTTGCATGTTGAGAATGACATCTGGACATCTTTCTCCTCCAAAGGTCCTGGGCTACATTGCAGAAAGAGGCAAGGAAGCTAACAGGCTTCCTCTCTGGTTTGGTCAACAACTCCTTGCCAGGATGAGACCATGAATGATTGCATATCTTCATTCTTTTCATTCTACTTTGCTCCAAGTGGGAAACAGGCCATTGCATCAGCTTCTAGCTCTTCTCTACTGTTGTTGACAATCGAAGTGAGCAACTACTTAACTGTAGACTCTGAAACACATCCCGCTTGCTGTCTGGAAATGGATACCCTATTCCTACCCTCTTACCTCTTTGTAAGAGGAACAGAGCAGGATGAAGCAACAACAAAATAGAGCTGGAAGGGACCTTGGAGGTCTTCTAGCCCAACCCCCTGCTTAGGTAGGAAACCCTACACCACTTCAGATAAATTGTTATCCAACATCTTCTTAAAAACTTCCAGTGTTGGAGCATTCACAACTTCTGGAGGCAAGTTGTTCCACTGATTAATTGTTCTCAGTGTCAGGAAATTTCTGCTTAGTTCTAGGTTGCTTCTCTCCTTGATTGGTTTCTATTCATTGCTTCTCGTCCTGCCCTTCAGGTGCTTTGGAGAATAGCTTGACTCCCTCTTCTTTGTGGCAGCCCCTGAGATATTGGAAGTCTGCTATCATGTCTCCCCTGGTCCTTCTATTCATCAGACTAGACATACCCAGTTCCTGCAACCATTCTTCATATGTTTCAGCCTCCAGGCCCCTAATCTTCTTTATTGCTCTTCTCTACACTCTTTCTAGAGTCTCCACATCTTTTTTACATCATGGCGATCAACATTGGATGCAATATTCCAAAGTGTCAATCAAGCAACTGGTTCTAGAATCAATTCTGATCCAAGGAACAAGATTAGAACAAGATTAAAGGTTGTCCCACCAATCTCTTCCAAACTTCGCTCCTCCTACTTCTTCTTCTGGAAAAACATGTTTTTGCTGTCAAGAAACCCTGCAAGGGACTCCTAAGAGGAGTGAGTTTGCTTTGCTGCTGACCCAAGAGTAAATCCTGTCAATTTTATTTATTTGATCCCAACAGCTGCTTTTGGGGAATCAATTGAGCCCTGATGCTGCCTTCCAAATAAGAGCCTCCTGCTGTGTTGCAGGCTACAGATTATATTCATTTGGTTTCTTGCACGAAGGAAAGAAAGATAAAAGAAATGTGGCAAAGTAAAATGGGACTCGGTATTTTTCAACATCAGTGACTTTAACATGTCTGGATTTCAACTCCCAGAATTCCCCAACCAGCAAGCTTTAAGAGGGGTGGACTTCCACTCCCAGAATTCCCCAGCCGGCAAGCTTCAAGATGTGTGGACTTCACATTGACTGGGAATTCTGGGTTTGAAGTCCCCACATCTTAAATTTGCTGAAGCTGAGAAACTCTGATTTCCCTAAGTCTGGAACGCTTTCAATGAACCATCAGAATGACTTCGGTGTTTACTGTTACATTAGTAAGATGCTCTCTTTTTAGATAATGCCAGTGTGTACAATCAACAACATTATTTGATTAAACCTGTCTCTGAATGGAACACCCCCTGAAGGAAAGACAGCTGTTCCTGCATCTGTCTCCATGCCAGGGTCACAGCACTGAACAACAAACTTTTGAATATTTAAAGTAACAGAATATATTATCTATTTCTAAAGCATAACAATGAACATATGAATTAGGCCTCCGCACTAGGTAACATCATCAATGCTAGAAGGGAAAGGAGAAGGAGGGGGGAGGAGGAGGAGGAGGAGGAGGAGGAGGAGGAGGAGGAGGAGGAGGAGGAGGAGGAGGAGGAGGAGGAGGAGGAGGAGGAGGAGGAGGAGGAAAAAAACTTCGGGGTCCTTGTTTTCTTGCAGACATTTCATTACCCAAACTAGGTATCATAATCAGTGCTAGAAGGGAAAGGAGGAGGAGGAGGATTGTGGGGGTCCTTGGTGATTTCTGTGCTTGGTTGAGAGAGAGAGAGGGAGGGAGAGAAGAGAGAGAGAGAGAGCAATTGAGGAGAATATTTGTAGCTCAGGGTTGACCTGTAGAGTCCTGGCTGGTCTCTGAGCAAACCCCTTACCTTTGTACCACTGATGATGTTACTTAGTTGGGTCATGAGATGTCTGCAAGAAAACAACCAAGCTCAAGGACCTCACAATTCAACCCTGAGCTACAAATATTCTCTACTGTTCATACTCTACTGTGGATGGGATGGAATGGAATGGAATAGAAGGATGGAATGGAATGGAATAGATGGAAGGGACCTTGGAGGTCTTCTAGTCCAACCCCCTGCTCAAGCAGGAGACCTTGTACCATTCCGGGCAAGTGAAATGTCCAGTCTCTTCATAAAAACCTCCAGTGATGAAACACCCATAACTTCTGGTGGCAAGCTGTTCCACTGGTAAATTGTCCTCACTGTTAGGAAGTTTCTCCTTAGTTCCAGGTTGCTTCTCTCCTTGATTAGTTCCCATCGGTTTGCTTCTTGTCCTGCCTTCTGGTCCTTTGGAGAATAGGTGGACTTCCCACCCCTCCTCTTTGGCTGACCCTGAAGCTGCTCACCTTTCAGAACCCCTTAAAGGCTGATTTCTCGGGCAGGGGTCCAAGCACATAAGCGAACCCTGTTCTTTTGTGTTTATTCGGCTGGGAAGTGGATGTTTTATGCATTCTTCCATCTCGTCGGCTGCCCAGGGTTGCAAGATTGGCGGCTGTATAAATGATGGGCGGCTGTATAAATCGGGATCAATAAATAAATACCCTCTGGTTGACCCTGCCAATCTCCCGACCTGAATGGCCACGGCCTCTCCTGCCTCCTGGCACTTTAGGGAGCTGAGCTTGCCTTGGGTTTATTTTATTCAAGGGGGGGGAGGATGAAACCAGAGGTGGGCTGATGGGGGTTTGCAAGGGTTCGGGAGAATCTCTAGCTAAGATTCCGTTGCAGTTCGGAGAATCCCCAAATCCCACTCCTGGCTGGCCCCACCCACCCACCCTGCCCCTCCCCTCCGAGGAGTCCCCACGTGGCCCATTTTGGATGCAGGTAAGTACAGGATGTGCGCGGAGGTTCAGTTAGGTAAAGGCAGATGTAGGGTCTCCTACTCGGGCAGGAGGTTTGACTAGATGACCTGCAAGATCCCTTCCAACTCTGTTAATCTGTTAAATCTGTTAGGGTGAAAAACGGGCCTACCGGAAGTTCAGGAAGGCCGGAAATGGGCCTGTTTTGGGCCTCCAGAGGGTCTCTGGAGCCTGAGGAGGCTGTTTTCGACCTCCTGGAGGCTCCAGGAAAGCCTCTGGAGCCTGGGGAGGGCAAAAATGCCCACCCCAGCCATGGTGCAGGAGGCCGACTAGGCCACGCCCACCATGGCCATGCTCACCCAGCAACCGGGCAGAGAGAGAACCCCTTGCTAAAAGTTTTGAAGCCCACCCCTGAATGAAACCCAAGGACCCTTAAACCACAGAGACTTCCTCTGTCCTTCCCTGCAGCTGTATACAGGTATTCCTCGACTCACGACTGCAGCTGAGCCCAATATTTCTATTGCTAAGCCAGACCGTTGTAAAGTGAGATTTGCCCTATTTTGCAACCATTCCGGCCACTGTTGTTAAGTGAATCGCTGCCACTGTGAAGTTAGTAACACCGTTGTTAAATGAATCTGGCTTCCCCGTTCTCAGAAAGTCAGAAAAAGGGGATCACGTGACCCCGGGACACTGCAACCGTCATAAATTTGAGTCTGTTGCCAAGCGTCCGAATTTTGATCACAGGACCGCAATGGTCATAAGTGTGAAAAACGGTCATTGGTTGCTTTTTTCAGTGCCATTGTACTGTTGAAAGGTCGCTAAATGAACTGTTGTAAATCAAGGATTACCTGTATGTAGTTCTTCTTGGGGAAAATACACTCAAATATTCCGAAATAGGCACCAGGTGGAGAGAGCCAGGAAACCTGCATTATTCAAGACTCTGGAATTGCTTTGGCTAGAAAACGTTGCAGATCAAAGAACGAATGAGTATCAAATTCTCCATGGGGAAAACGAGATGGTGCCTGGTTAAACAAAAATAAAAAATCCACAAAGGGGCAGAAAAGACTCAGTGGCAAATGCAATATAATTAAAATTATGGATATTCACTGCCAACGGATGGCGTAAGGGCAACCAAGTAAGGTTGTATTAAAAGGAGATTGGATCACTTCATGGAAGATCAGGTTCTCTTGGAGAACTTATAGCTGTTTTGTACCTTCTGAATCTCAGATAGAAAACTTACAGGAGATAGTCTGCATGGTTTGGAACCAGGTTATTTATTTATTTATTTATTTATTTATTTATTTATTTATTTATTTATTTATTTATTTATTTTATTAGTTTGTCAAACATGTACAAGATAGCAGGTATAAGTATGAACATGGACATGAACGAAGGAAGTAAATACAAATAAATGGGGACAGTAGGACAGGGATGGTAGGCATTCTGGTGCACTTATTTATTTTATTTTATTTTATTTATATGCCGCCC
Organism: Pituophis catenifer annectens; assembly: GCF_029215685.1. Taxonomy (NCBI): domain Eukaryota; kingdom Metazoa; phylum Chordata; class Lepidosauria; order Squamata; family Colubridae; genus Pituophis; species Pituophis catenifer. The sequence continues at coordinate 295,592,781 of NW_027256882.1, read as the reverse complement.
TATCTCCGTAGGACTCAGGGCAGCTCACAACAATAAAATATCTGAATAAAAGTGTGTTAAAATACATGTTAACCCCACCCCCCCCAGTCCAGGCTGAACAACCATGTCTTTAAATTGCGGCGGAAGGTGCGGAGGTCAGGGGCCAACCGGAGCCCCAGAGGAAGTTGGTTCCAGAGGGTGGGAGCACCCACAGAGAAAGCTCTACTTCTAGGGGTCGCCAGTCGACACTGTCTAGCCGACGGCACCCTGAGTAGACCCCCCCTGTGAGAACGCACCGGGCGATGGGGAGCTGTTGCTGGTTGCAGATGGTCTGACAAATATCCTGGGCCTTATACACGCACCCCTTTACGGATCTCTTAGGAATGGGGTGAGGTCCACGGTAGACAGTTTAAGGTTGAAGCTGTGAGGGTTTGAGGATGTAACAACAGAGTCAAGTAGAGCATTCCAGGCGTTGACCCCTCTGTTGCTGAAGTCGTATTTTCTGCAGTTGAGTTTGGAGCGGCTTACCTTGAGTTTGTATCGATTGTTTGCCCGTGTATTATTGTGGTTGAAGCTGAAGACGTCATTGGCAGGTAAGACATTGTAGAAGACAATATTGTGTACTATCCTTAGATCGGACCACAAGTGGCGCAGTTCCAGTTTGTCCAAGCCCAAAATTTTAAGCCTGGTGTCGTAAGGGATTCTATTGTGAGTAGAGGAGTGGAGGATTCTTCTCGTGAAATACCTCTGAACCCGCTTAATCATGTTAATGTCTGAAATACAGAGTGGGTTCCAGGCAGATGAGCTGTATTCGAGAATTGGTCTGGCAAAGGCTTTGTATGCCCTAGTTTGCAGTACAATGTTACTGGAGAAGAAACTTTGCAAAATTAGGTTAACAACTCTTAATGCCTTTTTGGCAATGCTGTTACAGTGAGCTCTGGGGCTTAGATAGTTTGAGATGAGTACTCCTAAGTCCTTGACAGAATGAGTCCTTATTGGAAGGACCAGATTCCGCCAATTAAACTGATCCGTTTGGGGGTACACTGGTATAATTTTAAATCGTTTTTTTAATTGGGTTACTGATTTTAATTTGGTATTGTATTGTGATTTGTATTGAAGTTGTCATTTTGTAAGCCGCCTTGAGTCCCTAGGGAGAAAGGCGGCATATAAATCGCAATAAATAAATAAATAAATTTTCCAACTTACATCTACATGACCCACCAGATCAGGGAGCCAGGAGATGTTATGGGCAGGGGTAAAATGCACTTACCTTCACTACCAGTTTGGAGATGTGAGCACGCATGTACTACGCTTGCATGCACCTCTTCTGCTCATGTGCAGAGAGTCAGCACACGGGACGGTTGATGAAGTTCATCGCGTCCTCTCTCTTCAAGCGGGTCGAGCGGCTTTTGCCACGGCGCAGTTGCTCCAGAAGCTTTGGCACTTTCTCTGGGCATCAAGAGGGCGAGCACGGCCAGTCGCTTGCTTCCCTGCAGAAGCCCCTCAAGCCAATGTGCTGATGAAACCCAGCCGGTAACATGCGAAGGCTTGCAGCTTGCAGGGACGGATAGTTGAATCGGTTTGGTTCAGCAAACCGATTCAAATGGTCCCTACCGTCTCAGCCGAGGCGGGCCAAGTTGGTTGAATTTCACACCTGGTTATGGTTCTCCTCTTTTAAGGAGAGCCTTCTGATGGGACCAAGGAGAAGGGCCTGCTCTGTGGTGGCTCCCTCCCTGTGGAACATCATCCCTGCAGAGATAAGACTGACCTCATCTTGATATTTTTCCAAGAGGCCCTGAAAATGTAGTTTTGACAGTGGGCCTTCGAGTCCTCCAGAGGATATGAAGCCCATCAAGTGATTGGTTTGCTTGTTGTCGGCAGAGGGATGAAGGTTTATTGCTATTGGATGAGGGTTTGGTATTTTGGACTTTATTTTG